>NW_015173153.1:238247-315964 GCF_001447785.1 Gekko japonicus | reverse complement strand
TTTCCCTATCAAAAACAGGAGAAAAATGCATTTGAAATCCAGTGGTAGATAATGCTGTGTGGAAGCATTTTAGAGCATTTTAGAGCAAGAAAACTGAGGGCCTGGGCAAACAGAAGTCACACCGGTCTAGTAGACAGTATATGTGAACACCACAGTGCTTTGCATAGCACTCAAGACAGAGAAAGTAATGCCTTCAATCTAATTTTACTAATAATTCCTGAAAAATGGAGCAGTAGCATTTTATGGCCAATGTTTAATGTAATTAAATGTTCGGTACTACTACTTCCTCTCTCTTAAGACTGGAAAAAGGCTACACACAACAGGTTACAGCAAAGCACAAGAACTTATAACAGCATGACTTCACATAACTTCTTAGACATACAACTTGATAGTGTTTTGTGTAATATAACTCACATTTTCTGAAGCTCAACTGCAACCATGGGTGCTTCTGATTTATATCGGGGCTGTGCAGGGAGAGGAGATTAAACACTTCTATCCCTGTATGGTTTTGCTAATTGAAACTGCCCTCCCTGCACTGCTTTTAGCTCATCTTTCTTTGCAGAGCTCATAATTTAGCAGGTGCGTGCATCTGTTGTGATAGGCAAAACTATGTAGTGATGAAAGAATTAAATCTACTATCTCAATCGGGGCCACACATGGTTGCAATTTAGCATTAAAAATCTCTCTAGATGAATGCTGTCAGAATTCTGTGACATTAAATGCATGCTGTCTATACTCCAAACACAGAGACTAGCAGTGGGGAAGCACCCCAGAAATCTCTTTTTTTCAACAGAAACCAGAGGCATGAACATTGCCTCAGACTGGGAGCTTGTGACCTGAGATATGACAGGAATGTGGGATGTGACTGTGATACATTCTGGTCAATTTGGTATGGGGGGGGAGAACCCCCCCCTTTTGTTTTACATCTCAAGGACTATAAGTACTGAGTGATAAAAAGGATCCACAGCAGGAAAGGTCAATTAACACACTGGAAGGCAGCAGGAAGACATCAACACAGGCTCCTTTGAAACTTCCCTGAACTCCTCACACCTCTTGGCTCATATACAATGACCTAGATTTGCACTTCAAAAGAAGATGGTGTAAGGTCCCCTCCATGCTTGAGAGGAGATAAATGGAGCGTAATGGCAGGGTCTCAGTTCATTACTCTCAGCATTCCACAATTAAGGATACGTCTGCCCATCCATCTCCAAGTCTGACATATTTATTTCCCTCACTATGCCCCCCCAAACCCAAACTAATGGTAACTATATAAACTAAGCTAGTTCCGGTTTGGTCCTTGCATCTGTTAAACATCTTCATTATGCTGTATGCTAATTTACTGTTCACCCTCTACACACACACATGAATGAACTAGTAATTTCCATTTCATTGTATCTGAAGAAGTGTGCATGCACATGGAAGCTTATACCACAAATAAAACTGTGTTGGTCTTCAAGGTGCCACTGGACTCAAACTTTATTCTGCTGCTTCAGGCCAAAAAGGCTACCCACCTGAATCTAGTTTTGTAAGTTAAAACAATTAAAATCATTTGTATCTCACCTGCAAATGCAATTATAGACAGCACAATTATCTGCCTGATAAGGGCATTACCTCCTCTCCTGAGCATTAATCACCCATTAAGCCACCGCTTAAGTTCTATTAAGACCCATTAAGTCAAAACGTGCCTCAGGTTTCCTCATAAATATTCAGGTACTCCTTTCTACATAGTTCAGCAAAATTAGCCTGGATCCTGATCCCTGTACCCATAGGGTCTCAGGTCCTCAACTTGCATCAAATAGAGTAAAGCCTGAATCCATCAATGGACACCTCAGTTTTACTCCTTGGTCCAACAGGGTTTCAAATGCCAAATACGACCAATGGCCAGGCTTCACCACTGAAGCCCAGATGAACTCAGGTCCATAAACAGTGTACCAGGCCACTCAAATGGTGTAAACGAATTCCAGACATCTTTCACTGCTACAATACAACACTAAAACCTCTCTCATTGGCAAAGCTCCATCCCATTTCCCCCACCAAACCTTTTGATCTCATGCTTGGCGACCTATCTCCTTTCTCTAGGATGGACTGTTCTGGAATAGCCTTGTGGAAGGAACACAACTTGCTACAATGTAATATTAACTGGGTGTTTTTATTCATTGGGGAATTCCTGGAACTAGGAGTGCTCCCTGGGCTCCAGACCCCACCAGAGTTCAATTTGGGCTGGAAGGAGACTGGCTAGGGATCATAGCCCTCCAAGATAGAGAGAGAGAAGAGACAGCTGTGCCACACTAGAACTATTTATTGAACTTCAGAAAGCATGCAGGAGAAATATCTTAAGGCCAGAAAAAAACCACCCAGTACCTCAGTGGGCACTACTGAATACAAATAAGAGGAATATATATTCTGTCTGCACACTAAGACCCACAGAGAATCCCTGGGGGTAGTTGGCGTCCAGCTACCAACAAAGAAAATACCCCCAAAATATACCTGTGCTGCCTACAGAACCAAATAGAGATGTTAGTTGGGAATGTGACGAGCTTGACAAGATCCAGCCCGTCCGTCATACGTTGCCAGTATGATCTTTGCCTAAAGTTATTCTATTATCCATGAGGTCAAGTGTTCCTTGACAGGTTCTTTATCAAAGATAAGGAGCTAAGGGGCCTCTCAAGTAGATAATCTGTAAATTTAGACTAGAGTCTGGTACACTTCCTCTCTTGGAATGTAAACTATGCACATACGTGAAGGGCATAGGTAAGGCAACACTTATTTTGGAGAATATCATATCAGCCAGGCTGCAAGGACTTGTGGGCTATTGAACCAAAGACTGAATGTGAAACCCAATTCAAGATGGTGCTAAGAAAGGCCTAGTCTCAGTTATGTTTAATTTCTGCCAGATTATTCTAAAGTAACGACTACACACTAGGAGTGGATGATTTTTCTTGTTTTCTTGTTTTCATGATATTAATGCCCATTGTCTTGGTGTTCTTTTTGATCTTAGCATGTAGGGCAGTGCAGATGGATTCTCCTGCCTGGAGATTGGAAACCCAAAGGTATTTGTGTGCTAAGAGAAGTCTGGTGACTGCCTAAAGTACACAGTCAGTGTGACCTTGGCAGAGATAACAGAGAGCTTACACACAGACAGACACACACATCCCAAAAGGATGCTAGAATGCTTGAAACTTTCCTCTACGCAGAGAGACGGGGGAAGAGAGGAGGGGGGGAGGAAATGGGGGAAAACTGAGCTTATAAATAAACGCTGGGAAGCCGAGAGGTTTCAGATCAGCTTCCTGCAGACTTGTGTCCTGTCGTCTTTGCATTGCATACACCCCTGCGCCCCACACCCCAACGAGTGACACCACATTAGCGTCTAATCTGCATCTTGTTAGGGTAATAACATTTTTGCTGGCTTAATACTTTTTCTCCTTTTTTTGTGTACAGAAGATTTTACTACATGAATCTAGGGGAAGTTGTGCAAACAAAAGACTGGACAATTCCAGTCTTCCCCTCGTGCTTTGTGCTCTAGCTGTACATGTGTACAGAGATGCTCTGACATGGCAGGTTAGGCCCTGGGACTGATCTGATCACGAGGAGCATTTGTTCACTAGTTTGTTCAAATAATTTTCTTACCACATAAATCATCTTCAACAACAGATTCATCTAAAGAGATCTGAGGCTGAGCTTTCACTTCAAGGTTCCTGCTTAGCCAACTAGTCTGTTCCAAGGAAGAACCAGCAATGTTCCCCACAGCTTCCAAGATTTTCTGGGTCACCTCCTGATCAAGCAGATGAAACCAATTAAGAAGAAAGCATTCATAAATGGATAACACATAAATGGGTAGTATTTGTTTTAGTGCCAACCTAGCAGTTTGAAAGCAAGAAATTGCAAGTAGATAAATAGGTACCACTTAAGTGGGAAGGTAACAGCGTTCTGTGCGCCTTGGTGTTTAGTCGGCCACATGACCACGGAAATGTCTTCAGACAGCGCTGGCTCTTCGGCTTTGAAACGGAGATGAGCACCGCAACCCTAGAGTCGGATTCGACTGGCTTTCGAGCAAGGGAACCTTTACCTTTAATAAAGGAGACAAGCCGCAAAACCAACAAACATGGCTGTACTTAAAACCGTTTGTCACAGAGGCTAGATAGTTTCCCATTATCTGTGATGGTGGATAAGAATTTGTCTAAATGACAAAAGCCAGTAATCTTTGGTTGATTATGATTGTGGCTATGAAACCTGAAAGTTTAATGGAAAGTTCAACGGAAAATCCCTTTGGAAACCAAAGTCAGCCAATTAGATCATAACAGATGAGTTCTAAGGTCATGGTTTGATTTTTCTGGAACTATTTCATCATTTAACAGTGAAGCTAAGAAATCTGATCACCTCTGATAGATGGAAAATGTCAGAGCTGCCCTATTTGTTAGGAATAGGATTGTACTACAACTTCAATGGGAGCAGCCACTGCTGTAGCAACTGCAGTTTAAGCCAATCCACAGATCAGAACTCTAGATAGAACTCCAAATTCCAAACTAAAGGAGGATGTTATACTGCTCTGAGTGCTTTGAAGGAGAAGTGAGAAAAATATGATAGGTAGCTATTAGGCAGTTATGATATTAACATGGATTACATTTGTTGCATGACTGCAAGAAATTTTTGCTTGTTCTGATGAAACATTTGGCTGCCTCATGCTGACAGTAAGGCAGTGAAAAGGACATAAGTTTATGTATACTCGGATAATTCCATAAGAAAGTCGGTTAGTAACCAACTAACCTGCATGTGTAAAAATTGACACAATTGATGAGACTGAACTTCCTCTTGTTAAACTTACTTGACTGTTAGTAACTAAAAACTAAATGGTCAATTAATTTGGTTTAGATTATCACAGTATGTTTCCTTCCAACTGGTTAACAAACTGTAAGGAACAGGAGCTTGTTACAGCTTCCACTGTCCTACACCCCTCTTCCTTACATAGTGATCACTCAGGAAGAGGACACTGAGTATATGCCATGGAGTACCTGCAGATCTCTCTGATCCTTCTTATTTTCCTGGGTTGGAGTTCTAGTTACAAAATCATTCAGGGTGCTGTGGGGGAAAAAAACTAAAATTAGCACACTGAACAACTGTAGTTATTAGTGCATACTCTACATCAATTGTTATGACCATACCTGAGCAATAAGAAGTAACCAGGTGGAGCCAAATTTAATTGTACTGATTCTTTCAGCACTCCTAACAATGACTGGAAATTCTCTTGCAAAGCTGAGGCTGGAAGTCTGCAAGAAACCTGAAAGTCAGTAATGTCTCACAAAACCCACACATACAGAAAGCAAAAAGCAACACAACATTTAATTATCTGTCAGTGAGTATTTTAGTAAAAGGAAGAGTGATTAACACATGGAATTCACTACCACAGGAGGTGGTGACAGCTACAAGCATGGATGGCTTCAAGAAGGAATTAAATAAACATATGGAGCAGAGGTCCATCAGTGGATATTAGCCACAAGGTATAGATAGGAATTCTCAGTCTGGGGCAAGTGATGCACTGTGTTCTTGGTGCTGGGGGGGGGGACACACACACAGTGGGATGGCTTCTAGTGTCCTGGCCCCACTGCTAGACCTCCTGATGGCACCTGGTGTTTTTGGCCACTGTGTGACAACAGAGTGTTGGACTGGATAGGCCATTGGCCTGATCCAACATTGTCTTATGTTCTTATGTGAGATTAAAAAGATACAATAAGAGACTCTGACTCTAGATAATAGGCTGCACTGTGGAGTACTCATTAACTATTGCAACTTTTTGTAGCTATCGTCAATTTGATGACCACATACACACAAAGAAACTAAAAGAAAGCCCATTTTTTCCCAAGGATACTCAAGAACGATACTCAATATGCCATAATCTCTGCCAGATTAGTTTTTGCTGGATATTGGAAAAGGAACATAACTCCAAAGAAAGAGGAATGGTTGGAGAAACTAAAGGAATGCATACAGTTGAGTAAACTAACCTGCATGTTGAATAGTTAAAAGTTCAATAACTTCAATAAATGAAGTGTTATTCTGACTAGCATGGTGAAATGAATTTAATGTCTCTATATGATTTGTTTACAAAACGGCAGATGAATCTGTAAAGCTTTGTATTCAATTTTTTTACTGATTAAAATTTTTTATTAAAAAAAGAAGAGAAAACTAATTTACCTTTGTATGAAAGCATAGCAGAACTGGAGCACGGGGATATCTACTAGAGAAGATTTCTGTAAAAGAACAAAGGTCTCGATGTAATTCCTATACCTAATTATAAAAATATGCAAATTCAATAAGTAATGCCTAAATTCTGACCACAAAAAGAATGTCCTATTGAACTCAGTGGTGCTTCTGAGAAACCAGAAGGAGTTCTGAACTTATGCCTTTCGGACTGTATGCTTTTTTTTTTAATTGCTTGAATTTATGCTTTATTCTAACCAACATGTAATGCTAGTTTATGCCCAGTGTAACAATTTATTATTATCAGCTCATCCTTGTTTTATGCAATATTCTAAGCTGAATAGAGATGCCAAGTCCCCTTGCTGCACCGGCAAAGGGATTTGGGGGGCGTTCCAGGATGTTCCCAGATGCAATGATATCACCCAGAAGTGACATCATCGCGTCAATGATGCCGTTTGGGACACTCTGGTTTGAGGGCAAAACTCTATGGTTTTAGGCCAAATTTACCATTGAGTTTTGCCCTCAAACCAGAGTGTCCCATACGATGTCCCCAATATGATGTCACTTCCGGAATGTCGCGCTGGAACATGGCTTTTTGGGGGTGCAGTTTCCCTACCAACCAGCTGGTGAGCAACAGGCTGAAGCCCACAAAATTGGGGGAACCCCTGCTGGGAACTGGGGACTGGCAACCCTCAAGCTGAAGCATGAACGTGTCAGCTGAGTGTATCTGGGGGCGGTGGTGTAACTAGCGTATTAGATACCCCGAGCAGATCATTTTAAACACCTCCCTCCTGCTGCTCATCTCTCCTTTTCTATTCTTCCACTTCACTCCTGGCTTACCACCTCCTGGTACAACCCTCAAGCATTTGTAAGGTAAAGGTTTCCCTTGCTCGAAAGCCAGTCGAATCCGACTCTAGGGTTGCGGTGCTCATCTCCATTTCCAAGCCGAAGAGCCAGCGCTATCCAAAGACGTTTTCCGTAGTCATGTGGCCGGCATGACTAGACACTGAGGTGCACGGAATACTGTTACCTTCCCACCGAAGCGGTACCTATTTATCTACTTGCAGTTTCTTGCTTTCGAACTGCTAGGTTGTACAAGTGCATAAAACTGTGAATATCCTAACATCTGATCTTGTATTCACTGATGAGTGCCTAGCTGCACTATACACTATTCCCAGGTCTGTTCTCAGGCCCTATCAAGTAGAAAAGAACTGGAAGCTCTGGCTGAAACGTAGATTTTCAGACATGTGGTGATCCTATTCAGACCAGAACTTCAGCACACAAGGAAAAGGAGCTTAACCCACTCCCCTGTGCTTTTTCATGACCTGAGAAGGGCCCAGGGAACCACTATTTTCCCTACTGGGGAAAATAAAATGTACTAATGGGCTACATGCAAGCAGCCCCATAGCCAGGATTTTTTTCCAGCGGGCACCAATTAAATCCCCAACCCTTTCTTTTTCTCCGGGGTGGACTGATCTTCCTCACACACCCCCTCCAGCATTTTCCATGGAACTTGAAAGTTGCCATGCTTGGCACAACCACCTGCTGCCGGGGCTCAGCCAGCCAGGAGCTCCACCGGCCCCCAATGGGTGCAGCATCCAAAGCGGGGATCGAAGCCTTGTTTTGCCTTCAATCCCCACCAGAGCTTCCCTGAGCTCTTGGCCTGGCAGGGAGCAGAGTATGGTGGCAACAGCTAATCGAGACAGGGGCAGCAGGAAGTGGCTTGCCCAAGAGCTCTTCCTGGCGGTGGGCTTGATGCAGGCCCCTGGCACTGCATGGCACAGCCTCCCTCCCTTCCTGCCACAGGAGTGTCGGCACAAGGGAAGCAGAGGCTGCCTCTTTCCCCAGGGCGGGAGGGGGAAGATCAGAAGCAACCACTTGGTGGTCAGGAAGGAAAGAGCAGCTGGCTGGATCTTGCCAGAGTCTGGTGCATGCAGGGTGCTGCAAATTCGACAGGGGTTGCTGCCCCCATTGTCTATGGGCCTGCATGCAGGGCTCTTTCAGGTAGGGACAACAGTGCACATGAAAGGCTTAAATACCCTCTCTCCACAGCCTTAAACTGAATGGGCCTCCACATGCCTGAGAATTTAAGCTTCAACTGAGAACTCCCAGAAAAAAATATATTATGTAGCCAGGCGATATACTTAAGAGCTTGCTTTCAGCTTGTTTAAGCCCATCACCTACTTCATCAATAATATAATCAATTTATGGAATTATTTCCAGATAAGCCTGCTCTCAATATCTTTTTGACACAAGATTAAATAAAATATTGCTTTGTCTGCCTGAATGTAGGAGGAGACTGATCAGCAATTGCAACCCATTACCTCAAATTAATTAATTCAATAAACTATTACCTCTTCACCTTTGATCTGTGATGGCTTCTTGACAACTTCTTTTACAAGCTGCAATATAGTGTCAGTCTTCAGAGTATTGAGTGCACAAACTAGATCAACTAGTATAAGCTGAGGTGTTCTAGGCACAGAAGGGATCTGCAACAAAAAGTTTTAGGAAGCATTAAAAGAACTCAGAGCTATAATGTGCAATTTCAGGAACAATCAATGCCACCTATGATGCAGGCACACCACGGGAAGAAATAGGGTTGCCAAATCGACTCACCCCTTGGAGCGGGGGAGCCTTGCCGGCGTCCGGGAGGTTGCGACAACGCACGCGCCGGCAGCACGTCACCAGAAGTGATGTGCGATGTTGCTGATGTTGGGGGCGTGGCCGGGCTCGTCGGGGGGGGAACCATATGGTTCCCCCCCAATGAGCTCAGCCACGCCCCCAACATCAGCAACGTGACTGCGTCACCTCTGGTGACGCAGCTTCGGGGGCGGGGTTCCCCCCGGGCCCCGATTCCGCCGGGGCGGAAATTGGGGCTTCCGAAGCGGGGAATTCCCCGCCCCCCCCCGGGCCCATTTGGCAACCCTAGGAAGAAACCAGAAAGATCTGTTCTTGGTCTGGGAAGAATCTAGCAAAACTTTTATACAACATTTGAGAAAATAAATCCATACCAAAAATCATCCAATGAGCAAACTGGTAAGAGTCAACAGAACAAAGTTTGAGTCCAGTGGCACCTTTAAGACCAACAAAGTTTTATTCAAGGAAGGTATAAGCTTTTGTGTGCAAGAATAGTCAACATTAGCATTCAGAGACATGACTCAGTGGACTACAGGTTTTCTAAAAGAGAGGTCATCCGAGTACAATGGCTCCTTATTCTGCTGCAACTTTACTTGAAAATTAGGGCTGCAAGTTTAATTAGCTTATCATTCAGCTAAAGCAGTAGCTGAAGGTGTCCTTCCATTTAAACAAGGAATGGTAATTTCCAGTTTAACAAACAAAAGCTATATTTTCTTCAGTAAAAGTAAAGCTTTCCCTTGCTTGAAAGCTAGTCGAATCTAACTCTAGGGGGCGGTGCTCATCTTTGTTTCCAAGCTGAAGAGCCAGTGCTGCCCGAAGATGTTTCCGTGGTCATGTGGCTGGCATGATTAAACGCCAAGGTGCACAGAACGCTGTTACCTTCCCACCGAAGCGGCCCCTATTTATTTACTTGCAAATTCTTGCTTTCAAACTACTAGGTTGGCAGGAGCTCGGGCCAGAGACAGGAACTCACTCTGTCACACGGCACTAGGGTCTCGAACTGCCGAACTACAGAATAACCTCTGAGCCACTGCTTATCCATTTTCTTCAGTACTTCAAGATAATTATATAAAGATTTGGATAATATGTATTTTAATGTAATTATTTAGTTACATATCAGATTATTGATTCAGGTGGGTAGGTGTGTTGGTCTGAAGCAACAGAACAAAGTTTGAGTCCAGTGGCACCTTTAAGACCAACAAAGTTTTATTCAACGTATAAGCTCAAATACTTTGGCCACCAAATGAGAAGGGAGCACTCACTGGAGAAGACCCTGATGCTGGGAAAGATTGAAGGTCAAAGAAGACGGGGACGGCAAAGGATGAGATGGTTAGACAGTGTCATAGATGCAACAAACATGAAATTGAGCAAACTTCAGAGGACGGCGGAAAACAGGAGGGCCTGGCAAGATCTTGTCCATGGGGTCACGAAGAGTCGGACTCGACTGTGCGACTGAACAACAAATGCAAGCACACGTCTTTAGATGCTGACAGCTTATCTCTCCTTATTATAAAAGACTTTTGGCCATGCTCTCACAGCCTTTGTCTCCAGGACCTGTCATTAAGCCACTGTGCCAATGGCTGCGTGGCTGGAGTCCCACCCACCCGCCCACAGAGGCGGCGTCCGGCATCTGGCCCTCAGTGTGCTCGGAGCTGATGGAAGGGGTGGATGGGACTCTCCGCGGGGCTGGGGATGGCCAGGACCTCCTTCCCTCCACCTCACACGCCGCATTGGGAGTGGGGAGGAAAGCCCTCACTTCAATCCTCTCCCGCCACCCCCCCATCCCTCACGTGCCCCATGAAAGGAGCACGGACTCAGCCTTCCCCCCTCATGCCACCCTGTCAGCTCGCCTCTCCTCCTCGGCAACAGCCGCTCAACCTGCCGCCGCCTCCGTTGGCCACCTCGCGCTTTTTACAATGCCTGAGAGGCGGGCCAGGGGAGGACTGCGGAAAAGCCGTGCACCCACAAGTCCTGAGTGGGTCGGGAACTGCCCTGGTGGAGGACAAGGGATGGCCCCCCACTCCGCAGCCAGCTCTGCAGCTTCATGCAAGTGCTGGTCATGGGGGAGAAAGGGAGGCGGGGGAGAGGGGGCGCTGGCGACAGAGCTCCTGCTCGAGGGGGGGGGATGGTGCGGTGGTGGTGCTGATGGGGGAGGCTGCAGGGATGGGGATGATGGGGCCGCCCTGGCAGGCAGACGATATAACGTGAGAGGGTGAAAGCCCAGACGGCCAGGCGGATCGCTGCGGGGAGCCTCCAATTGCCTCTATATGGCCTTACTTTTCTCTTACTTGTTTACTCTTTCTAGACTTCCTTGCCTTTCTTTCCACAACGTGCCTTATTTCCTAGTACCTTGAATAAAACTTTGTTGGTCTTGAAGGTGTCACTGATGGCAGGCTATTGGAACAAAAGACATCCTGGGCCCTTGTGACGGCAGCCTGTCAAGCCACACATGCCTCCTGGCTACTTCTGACATTTGGCACATTTCCCTTCATGAGAGCTGTTCTGCTCTCTGCACAGCTCAGGGATGCTGCCTAACAGCTATTGAGACAGAGTCCCTTAAAGAGCGGTTTGGTTCTATGACCTCTTCCCCACCCAGCAGCAGCTCCTGAGGAAGTCCAAAGATTCCTCTGTTCACGGAAATGAACAACTAAGAAAATTGAAATGAACACTGTAAAATGTCAGAATATGACTGTTTCATTTCCATGCAAATTAAATATATTAGCATTAACAAGGTTCCACAGACATTACCAGAACCATGGCTTGGTTCAACAATGAATAGCCATCTGCTTTTTCCTTCCTCTTTATTAAAAACATTTTTATGTCACTTTTCTACCCAATCAGGGTCTCCTTTGTGCACCTGTTCAAGCAACATACAAAACCCAATCCTGAACTCATTTATAAGGACATGTCTCATCAAATTTTAATGCAACTTTCCTGCAAGTGTGCTTAGGGAGGTCCAATTATTTGGCATATTCCTGTGCAGTGCCTTTGTTACTTCAGAGAAACTCTGACTTTACTTCAAGAAAGCTGAAGTCAAACATTTTTGCTTGCTTATGTAAAATTTAAGAACCCAAAATAAACAGCTGTGCATTTAAAACTGCAAACTCATTCATACACGGATAATGTAAGTAATGCTTTTTGAGCACACAGAATTGGAGTCTTGCTGAAACTTCCACAGGTGAAAATTCCAACTCTTCTACAATTTGTTAAGCAGCAGAGTCCTCTAAAACTGTAACAGTCCTCCCTTGCTCAGCTCCCAGTGAAACTAAGTAGGCAATGGAGCTACCTTAATAGTTAATAACATCAGGATTATCGTATGACATTAAAGCTTTCTTTTACCTTTGTTTTGCTTTTATGCTTATGAGATTTTTTGCTGCTCCACACTGCTGCTACAGCAGCAATCAGCTGCACGCCCAGCTGGCCAGTCAGGGGATTTAAAAACTCCAGGATTTTACTCTTTAAAGTCTATTAAAAAACAAAACGTATCTAACATTTCTTGTAGAATGAATTGAGATTAGTTTTGACCATCATACACCGTAACAAATGTAATAAAGTAGAAAAGGCATCCCAACTTTTTAAAACCTTTGGAATTTTCACACAGGGTGGTGGGAGCAACTACAAAACGGCTGGTCAGGAAGCAGTGCCGCACACACAGAGAAAGCCCAAGTGCAGGGGAGGAGAAGGATAATTTAAAAAAATACACTAGGAAAGAGGAGTAAGAGAAAATAAAACCAAAAGTATGGTGGCAGCTCCCAGCGACACAGCATTATTTTAATCTGTACAGCCAATCTGATCTCCAGAGGCCACTCAGAAGCCCAGCTGGGCAAGGGTCCCCACATGGCCACACTCACTTTCTAAAGCAGTTTGTGGGTACCAGGAAAGGTGTTGGCAGGCACCACGGCACCCATGGGCACCACGCTGCGAACCCCTGAAGTAGAATACATTATTTTACTCATACTTTGTTTTTCTCATGTTAATAAATCCTTGCTTGTATCTTTCTGCAACTCTAATCCAGATGGGCACACAAGACTATCTACATCCACAGTGGGAGTTTAAATGCTTGTTTCCCAGCATCAGTTTCCTCACACTGCAATGAAGATCACATAACACCAGGTGATGGGGTGTCCTAGCTGAGGGTTAGAAGGGAATATGAAGAACTGTGCCACATTTGGATACGAAAGTAAATTAATGAATACATGCTAGTTCTAAAAGTGAGGAAATTTCTGAATAAACTCATTTAGAACTAAAAATCACCAAACAAATTGGAGTTGGTGTTGTACCATTTCCAATAATCTATAGAAAAAATAGTCAAGATACCTTTATCTTCAGCAGCTACAAATTTGGATTCTTCGTTCACATAATATTAATAATATTTATAGAAAATAATGCTTAGCAAAGGAAATGATTTTCTGCCAGATAGCCTCCTCAAAAATAGAACATCAGTAAAGAAAAAATGTTGTGCAAGGTTATTAGGGCTTTTCCAGATGTTTAACAAACTGATACAGCTAATGTTAAGAATAGACATTTAAGTCCAGAGTCTATCTGTCCTCCTGCCCTACCCCAACCCCAAGCATCCGTCATCATTCAGTCTAAAGAGGTCCTTATGAAGTTTGTACTCCTTTGCCTTCCCAGGTGCTGTGGCTGGATGGCTGAAACAGAGCCAGTTGAGACTGAATCCACTGAAGATGGTCCTGTGGTGTGTGTGTGTGTGTGTGTGTGTGTGTGTGTCCTGAGGCTGGGATATCAACTCCCAGTGCTTGATGGCACACCACTGACACTGGCATTGACTGTCAAGAGTCTGGGTGTGCTCCTAGACTCCTCTCTGTCTATGGAGGTCCAGGTTGCAAATGTTGCCAGGCTGGCATTTTTCCAACCCCACCAGGTCAGGCAGCTAGCCCCCTTCCTCTCTAACCTGGACCTTGCCACAGTGATCCATGCGACAGTCATCTCAAGATTGGATTACTGCAACTCAGTCTACATAGGGCTGCCCTTGAAGCTGATACGGAAATTACAGCTTGTTCTGAATGCAGCGACGCATGTACTTACATGTACCTCAATGACGGCACACATTCAACCTGTGCTCCATCAGCTGCACTGGCTCCAGGTTGAGTACTGGATCCACTACAAGGTTTTGGTATTGACCTTCAAAGCCCTTAATAGTCTGAGGCCAGCGTACCTGCGGGACCACCTCTCTTGGTATGTTCCCAGAAAAGCCTTGCGCTCAGAAGATTACTATTATGTATTATACTAATTGATCGCCCTATCCTGACTTGTGCTGGGCTCTGGGCCATGTACAGTATGGCATAAGCATTAGAAACAATATACAAACACTAAATATAATAAAATTAATAACATTAAAAACTAATTTAAAACAAATTCAAGATGATATTACTAACAATTATACAATCGAAAATCTGGAATTCTGAACTGTTTTGGTCACTTAAGTTCTTTTTTGTTTTGTTTTGGAGGGGGGGATGGGTGCCAGCCATGTTGGAAAACCGTCACTGTCCCTGACCGAAAGCCTAGTGGAACATCTCTGCCTTCCAGGCCCTGAGGAACTGCATGAGGTCCTGCAGGGCTCTGACCGTATTAGGCAGAGTGTTCCACCAGGTTGGGGCCAGGACCGAAAAGGCCCTGGTCCTGGTCAGGGACAGCTGGACCTCTTTGGGGCTAAGGATCACCAGTGAGTTGTTATCTGCGGCGCATAACACTTTCCTGGGGACATAATGAAGGAGACAAAAATCTACTGGTGGTCTCTGGCCCAAGAGATTTCTGGTTGTCCTCAACTAGAGCCAGGGCCTTTTTGGCCCTGGCCTGGTGGAACTCTCTGCCTAGTGACATCCGTGCCCTGCAGGACTTTGTTCAATTCCAGAGGGTGTGCAAAACAGAGATATTCCACCAGGCCTACAGTTGAGGACAGCAAGGGTTCTTCTCCTGGCCTCTCTACAGCCATCACCATGTCTGGTTCAGGACCTGCTGTTGGGAGGGAGCATAATTTTACGTAGGCCACTGATAACTAGACAATGTGCATTGTGCTGTACTGTTTAAACTATTATTTATATTGTATTTAAACCCTTGTATTTTAATGATGTTGTACATTGCACTGAGCCCTCCAGGGGAGGGAGGTTTATAAATTCAACAACAACAAGAATAATAATATTTAACTCTAGAAACTGATGAGACTAGTTTTCTAAAGATACCCTTCCCCTCCAAAGATTACTAAGCAACACACAAGCTTAACTGAAGGTTTCATACTTTGGTTGACTTAAAGTACACTGAAGCAGAGCCTTTTATTCCAAGAAAGTCAGCTGGTCTTTTCTGAGTCTCTTCCTTTTTTATGACACCCCAAAGGAGGGACATGGTGTTGATAATACAGGGCAGCTCCTCCAAAATGGCATTCTTGGCATTCCTTAGGTTTGTAGGGTCAGCACTAAGTGGTGACTAGGAAGACAAAACAATTCTTGTTATAGATTGCAGAACACAGGCAACAATTGCCATATTCAGACTCAGAGATCCTGCCAAATATTTATCATGGCTACTCAAAAAACTCTGCTAACAAATGACTTAACATACCACTTCTCAAAATATACAAATACATTAACCACTCTAACATCTGTTAGCAAATGCAATTATTATTATTAACTTTCTTTATAGCCCCATCTTTCTCACTGAGACTCACGGTAGATTACAACATACAACCCCCCCCACAATTTAATCAGACAACAAAGACCTGTAAATAAATCATGCATTAAGTAAAGGTAAAGGTTCCCTTGCTCGAAAGCCAGGCGAATCCGACTCTAGGGTTGCGGTGCTCATCTCCGTTTCAAAGCCGAAGAGCCAGCGCTGTCCGAAGACATTTCCGTGGTCATGTGGCCAGCATGATTAAACACCAAGGCGCACAGAACGCTGTTACCCCATGCATTACAGAACTAGAAAACAGTACAAATGAAAAACTGTCTAAGGCAGCAAAAAGTATCTAAGGCATGGCATACCATAATGAAGAAAAGGGGTTACAAAGGAACTGGCCACTGAGTAAAAAAAAAGAAAAAAAAAAGGAAGGCAGTACACATCATAAACAGTGAAATATGGGTTTTCACCCTTACCAATGGCCATGGTTTATCACATGCACACCATTCCTTCAAGTAGTGCAAAGTGGTAAAATAAAAATGGTAGACCACTTTCTCCCAATATGTCTATAGCCAAGGAACAAACTAACTTCCAAAGACAGATTCTGCTACTTGGTCTTATGATATGAATCACATGATGCCAACCCAGTAAGCCCCTTCTATACAGAACAGAACAGAACAGAACAGAAAACCTTTATTGGCATAACAAGCTTTCTATACACATAGTACTACTTTCTGACTGAATGTACTTTGCAGCAAATTTATTTTAAAAAATTACAGTTACCTTTTTGCTTTGGTTTGGATAATCCAATAGACAAAAGTGCCCAATAGTAGTCAGACCTTCCAAAAGAGTTAGAGGATAATCTGGTGTAATGTTTTCTCTCTTAGAACTTATGCTTGAGGAAATAAAATTAAAGTTCAGTTAATTATTTCAATCTTGTAATCAACTTTATACTTCAGGTGTTTCATATCTCAACTCTGTTTGACCGAACTATTTTTTAAACACTCTTGTCCCCCCTTCTCTGGTCCCATCAAGTTATCTGCTGCCAATCTCTGTTCTAAACAGCAGTGGCAAGCACCTTGGGTGGCATGAGTGTGTGAAGGTGCTGTCTCAGTTCATACTTATAAGCTGCTTACTACAGTTAACATAAAGATGGTAACTGAATGACCAGAGTCATTCTTTGAAAGTTAACTATAACTGTACATTTTGATTCTGCATGCTTCTGTCAACAAACCTAATATCTATCAGATTCACCACGTTAGCTGTCATACTGATTTCCTGCAAATAGCAGTCATGTTAGAATATGCTACGCAATCGTTAGTTTTCTGAAAAAACATGTAAATTTAAAAACATGTAAACAATGATACACTGAACAGTAGAACATGAAAGCAAGTCCTTATGAATAGCCTACTCCGTACCTTACAGTTACCTTTGCTGACAGCTTCAGGGTTTCATGTTCATATTGTCTGACAAGTTCATCCAGGTTCTTACATATCTGTACAATAAACGGTGCCACTGTCCACCCCAACGACTTCCCAAAGTATGGCAGGGAATGTGCAACTAAGCCAACCCAAGCAGGATGCATCCCATACCCATAATCTGGTTGCAAACCTCTAACTACAGCAGACACAAACAATCCTTGAGACGTTATAGGATGTGGGTGCACATACTGCATAGCACCAATTGCCTCCTGAAAGTTAAGTGCCCTTTGCCATTCCTTAGATAAGCCCGGCTGGTTCTCTGTTTCCTCCTGAGTCTGTCCAAGATGATGCTCCAGAACTATTAATACTTGCAGAAGTTTCAGTAGTTCAATCTGTAAAGGATGCTCACTCCAGATCTGATCATGACCAAAATTAATGAGACTCTCCTCAACGAGGACTTCTTCATTTAAGACATTTGTTTCATCAGCTGTCATACATTCATACCGCTTCTGACTTATATACATGGAAGCTGACAGAGAAAGGAGGACAAACTCTTGAACTCTGCATCTGCTAAGCAGAGTGCGTATAAATTCCATGTTCTTGCCCTCTGCTGATCTAGCCAATGAAACCAGCTGAGTCATTATCCTGATTAAGACTTCAACGCTTTTGACCTGGACATCCCTATTGCCAAGCACATCTTTGTGGGTTACTTTCAAGTAACAAGGATAATAGGAGCGCAAAAAACTCAGACAGAGATAAGTCAGCAGTTCTATCAATAATGAATGGGGACACATAGTTGGTGACTGAGTCTGAAGCTTCCCATAGAAACTCTGTCCCACAAGAGCTTCCTGGTGGCGGGCAAGAAGATTGTAGATGAGATTCAGATGGGCCGTGGAGCTAGTATCCATGCTGGTGGTGGCTACAGCTTCGATAAACTCTCTGGGGTTTGTTTTTAGCACTGCTTCAAGAACAGAAAAAGCATATAACACCCTCTTGGAATCATATGGCTGCAAATACAAGAGAATATGCTTGAACAGAGCCACAATTGTCTCCCGTTTTTCCTTCTGCTGTTTTAGCAATCTAGATGTGCTAAGTGCTTGAAGTTCCAAATCTACCTCCTCGTCGCTTGAGAGAGATTCCGATGCTTGAGTTCTCTCAGAATCTGCTCGCACAAGGTTTAGTGCAGTACTGGATTTGGAACTGTCAGGAGGGCAAATGTTAGAGGGGCCAACATTTTTCATGCCTTCTTTGCCCTCAGGGGAGGCACTGCAGTTCTCCTCATTGCTTATATCTTGCTGATCCAGAGAAGGAGAAAAAGATGATGTATTATCACTGTCAGCAGGCCCTGTGCTGGTATCAGCAGACTCTGTATGTTCACTATCATCCTCTTCACCCATCTCTTCTGGAGATTCTGCACGCTGTGAAGGATCATTTACAGACAATTCATTTTTTTGTGGAAATTTGTCTGGGTCTTTTTCAACTTCAGCCCAAATAGCTTCCCTGTCTACAGCTGTAAACTGCTGCAACATAAAATTTTCTTCAGAACTGCTTTCATATAGCTCAGGGGCTCCCAAAGACTCATGGAAATAGGGCTTTTTCTTGCTAAACCAGCGATGCATGTCTTCTGAAAAGGCATAATAATTTTTTTTTAATTAATCACACAAAAATATATTTAAATAAATAAAATTAAACACATTTTAAATCCTGCCTCTTTCCACACAAGACCCAAGATACCTAACAAGGTTAAGACAATATCATAGGTCACACAAATCAAAATCAATGAATTAAGGAGAGGGTGTATCCAGAGATCATCACCCTCCTGGCTACGACTAACTCCACTTTTGAGTCACCTGTCTTCTTTCTTTTCAGCTGAATCATATGCTTTCTCAGCAGGTGGCTGCTCTAAATAAAGTATTTTGCTGCTGCCCTACTAGTATTATGCTTCAGTATTGATTAAAGTACTGAAACTAACAGGCATTAAACCCGAACAGCTAATGGCTCAAATTTTAATTCCCCTTTTAAAAACAATGCAGGAACAACTCTATTGAGGGAGTACAATCTTACCTGCAGTTTTTTTCTGTTTGATACAGTGAATGGAAGTTCGTTGTGTCTTGGGATGAAGCAGCAGCAGTAAAACTGGTTCAAGGATTCTTGCAACGTCATTAAGTGAGAGTGCTCTTACCAACCAACCCTGTGCTGTAGCACCAATTGCCCCATCTGAACAGTTAAGACTGTCCAATACAACAAACAGGGACCTGTAGATATCACAGTAATATTAAAACAAGGCATCAGTTATGTGGAATTATGTGATCACTTTCAGTGGAGGGCTGGGTTATGGTTCAAGGGAAGACAAATTTGGATAACTTTACTATTAGAACACTCCACCACTTGAGTATTCACTAGAAAACTGACACGACAGAATGGTGCTTCCAAGACAATGATGAGGGCTGGGTTATGGTTCAAGGGAAGACACATTTGGATAACTTTACTATTAGAACATTCCACCGCTTGAGTATGTCACCAGAAAACTGACACTACAGAATGGTGCTTCCAAGACAATGAAGGAACACATGCATATTGCCAGTATGTTTACTTTGGTGTACCTTTGGTAGGGATGGGCATGAACTGGAAAGAAGCCATTCATATTGGTTTGTGGCATGTCCGGTTCATGAGCCACGGACTGTGAACTTTTAGGTGCCAAATGAACCGATTCCGTTCATGAGGTTCATGATGCAGTAGACCCCCTCCCCCGAATGCTAAAGATAGGAAACTTGCAGGGGATCTCTAGCTGATTCTTCTCTACCTGTCCTCCAATTTGGTGAGCACTGGATTTATAGGGTTCAAGTTACAGCCCCCCAAAGAATGCTTTCTGGGGAAATGACAGGCGCAGGCTCAGGAGTGTATAGAATGGACGTCAAACTCACAGTGGACATCCGCTTGATGCTCCTCTACATGCTCTCCAAGGTATGTGCAGACTGGACTTAGGGGGTCCGAGTTATGGCCCCCCAAACAGGATAGTGCTTTTGGGGGGAAATGTCAGGCACAGGTTCAAAAGTGTACAGAATGAATGCTTTCTGGGGAAATGACAGGCGCAGGCTCAAGAGTATATAGAATGGACCCTGTGCAAGCTACAGACGTCAAACTCACAGTGGACATCCCCCTGATGCTCCTCGACATGCTCGCCAAGTTATGTGCAGACTGGACTTAGGGGGTCCGGGTTATGGCCCCCCCAAACAGGATAGTGCTTTTGGGGGGAAATGTCAGGCACAGGTTCAAAAGTGTACAGAATGGACCCCCTGCAAGCCACACACACCAAACGCACAGGGAACCGCACCCTGCCACCCGCTCCTCTACAATCTCTCCAAGTTGGGTGTGGATTACATTTCTGGGGTCCCAGTTATGGACTCCCCCCAAAAGGTGTCTCCAGTGCTTTGTCTGGAAAAGACAGATGTAGTTACTAGAGTCTATGAAATGGCTCAGGAACAAGCCAGTGACACCAAACTCACAGGGAAATGTCACCTGGGCAGACCCCCTGCCAGACACTGGAAGCAGGGCAAGCATTCCCCCCAAGCTCACAGCCCCCATCCAAGTCTCCAAAGGCAAGTTCTGAAGAACAGAAAGGCAGACATCCCCCATAGTCTTGCCAGGGGCTTTCCAAAGTAACCCCACAGCAGTTTGGCAGGCACCTAGCCACACAACACAAGCAAGTGAATCATGCCCAACGACTCTCACAGCCCCCCCCCCCAAGGCTGAAACACACAGATCCAGAGCACACCCATCAACTAGGGTGTATGTTTCTATGCAGCAAAGGAATGGAAACACATGTTGAGCTGGCAGGGCCATCCCCAAGTCTCCAAAGGTGGGTTCTGAAGGACAGAAGGCAGACGTCACCAGAGTTTCAACAAGGATTCCCCACAGTAACCCCATGGCAGCTTGGTGGAGACCCCTGGCAAGCACTGGAACCCAGTGAGGTGTGCCCACAACACTCCCTGGTGTCAGGTCCCCAGCTAAGACACTCTCTAAGGCCATCCCACCCCCACCCACCAGAGGTGGCATCCTCCCACCCACGTGCCAAGGGTGCAACCAGCATGCCAGATCACCTACAGAGGAAAAGGGGGACCGCAGGGGGAAAACAGGAGGCCTGGATCTTACTTTGTGAGGTCCATAGAGAAGTATCCTAGCAGGGGGAGGTTGATCACCCTGGCTGGGTCAAAGCATGAGTGGTGGAGGCTGAGAATTTCACCCAGGTGGAGGAGCAACCACTCACTCTAGACACTGGTGGGAGGGCAGGAGAGGAGACTCATGGCCATGCAAGAGAGATTGGACCAGATGACAGCTTTGCGTGATCAGTACTGCAAGGGATGGGAGCTGGTAAGCTCAGGGAACTTGGTGAGGTACTTACTCACCATCATCTCTGCCAAATCTTCTGCCATTGCATGCCTGGCATCCCTGCCACTGCTGATCTCCCAGTTCACCGCTGACAACCAGTGCCTCCCATGTTCTCCAATCCTGGGGCCCCGTTTCCAGCCCACAGTTTGGAAACATTTCTGCACCCTCCCCAGTGACCCTGTGTGGCAGAGTGCCAGGTGTTCCACATCCATGTTTGGAGGGATGCAACCCCCCTCAAAAAAACCCCCAACAACATCCTCCTTTGTCCTCTGCAGGCACCTGCAAAGGATGTACTGAACTATGTTGCCACCGGAAGAAAGAGTGGCAGCCAGCGGGAGGAAGAAGAGGCCCATCCCCTCTCAGCAGGGAGAAGCAGAAGGAGAACAAAAGGCCCCTCTGAGAAAGTCTCTCTGCACTTAGGGTACTGTGGGTGGGAAATCAAAGCAGGTCATGCTCCAAGAGGTCATTCCCCTGGGGATGCCAACAGTGCCATCCAAAAGAGCTACATGGAAGGCCCAGGAAGCAGTCACTTGCCTTGTCGGTGATACAATTGCTGTGGATGGCTAACTCTTTTCCCTCATGGAGGACACAGCCTTTTGCTGGCTGCTGCGACACCTGGCTCTCTGGTACTCCATCCCCTCACAGAGGACCATGGGCTGATGAGTCTGGCCCGCCATGCATCAATCTGTAGTGGCAATGTTCAAGGCTCAGGTCTCCAAAGCACAAGGCAGAACCACGCACCTCACGGCAGACCTCTGGAGCAGCCAGCAGCAGGGCTACCGGTCTTTCATCACCCACTGGTGGCAACCAGAGGTCCTCTGTCTGGACTGTCAGGGCATTGCTCAGGACCCAGGAGGGGACAGTCCTGCCACTGGGACACAAACTGTTATTTTTTTAAGTATTTAATTCCATTTCTATCCCACCCTTCCCACGAATGGGCTCAGGGCGGGTTACAAGGTCACACAATTCGTGACAACAGTAGCATATAAGTTAGATAGTTAAACATTAACATGTAAGTGATTCTGCTCCACATGTAGGGGATGGATGCAGACCACATGGCATGAAACATCGCCACCATAATACAGAGTAGCCTGAGTCTAACTAAAGGCCACCAGGGAAGAGTTGTTCATTATCAGAAGGGGTGGGCAGGTATAAAATGTGGATCCTCAACCAAGGCACCCAATAGCTAAGCTCCTCTGCTAGGTGTGAGCAGAGAGACAGGGTGGCTCAAAGCCCTGAGTCCACCTTACACCCAAACCCCACCATGGGAGAGGTGTTCACAGTCAGGTGGGATGGGAGGGTATAAATGTGAATCCTCAGCTGAGGCACCCAGTAGCTAAGCTCCTCTGCTTTGCATGAGCAGAGATACAGGGTGGCTCAGAGCCCTGAGTCCACCATACACCCAAACCTCACCAGGGGAGAGGTGTTCACAATCAGGAACAAATGAATGTGCTCTGCTTCTAACAAGTTCCCTGCCTCTCTGTCTGTCAACAGTGAACAGAGGAAAGGCTGCAGAGCTGAGCTGAAGGTATATATAGAATTCTAAATCCCATAGAGCAGAATGAGGACTCTTTTATTGGCAGCCGGCAGTGCCTGTTAAGCTTTAGAGCCCTATTGGTGTTTCCAAGGTTGGAGAAATTCAGCCCCCTGTTGCTTTGAAGTTTGGTAAACATTTTGATTGAAAGGAGACTGTCTGTAAATGCATCCATTCACAAAGTGCCACAAACCTCTATGAACCATTTGAAAGTTCACGGAAAGATGTTGCTGGATGACCTGCCATGAACTTCAGTTTGTGAACCATCGACATTTGTCATGAACATTAATTCATGAGCCAGTTCGTGCCCATCCCTAACTTTTGGTCATGGAAGTGGCCCCTCACATCAGATGGTAAAAAGGCTCTGGCTAAGCCTGTATTAATCTTCTGAAAACAAACTGAACATTGATTTTTGGTTTAGGACAGGTATATTTTTGGTGCATGTGAAACTTTAGCCATTTTCAACTCAATTAGCAAAAAGAGATGCAAAGGTATAGTTTCATCAAGATGTAAATTAAATATAACAATACCTATCAAAAGATCGATTGCGGGAAGTGACTCTGCTGCTCTGGATTTCTCTAGTCAAATGCCACATGATAGAGAATCGAAACAGTGCCTCCAGCCTTGTTCCCTTAAGCAGGAAAGAAACCCAAAACATTCAAAACAAGAATATGTTTGTGTTATTTCTGTGGAGTCATAAAACTATCTGAAATATCAATGCAAACAACATAATTGAATGACAATACAGAATCTGTCTCACAATGCAAAATTTGAATTTTACTAGTGGGAGACTCATAGGGAGTTGGGGGAGGAATCTAATTTTCCCTCTCCCACTATTTCCCTTCTATCATCACCATCACCACCACCACTTTTATCCAGCCCATTTCCCAAGAACAGGATTTCCTGCAAGCAGGACCCCCATGGTCTTTCCCTTTTCCCTGCTTTGTTCTCTTTCTCACCCATCAGCCAATCTACCTTTATCTGCCCACCCCCCGTATCTAGCTTTCCCTCCTTTCCCCTTCCAGCAGCCTCTACCTAAGAAAACTATGGCCAGGTTGTGCAGTACCAGCCGTGCCTGGTGGCCCAGTGGGAAACCTGCAAGGACTTGCAGGAGGCACCTCAGTCCTAGGAGAGTTATGCAAGTTGCCTGGCCCCAATTGCTGCTGGGCCTTGCCCCAATGACTCCTCACTCAAAGATCAAAAAGAAAGAACATGATATTGAGTTACAACCAGTTCATGGTGACCCTCATCTACAGGGTGTTCCAGGCAATAGACAAGCAGAGATAGATTGCCACTACCTTCCTCTGCATAGCAACCCCAGTCTTCCTTGGTGGTCTCCATCCAAGCACTGAATGTGGCCAACCCTATTTAGCTCCCAAACTCCGCTAAGCTCAGGCTAGGCTGGGCTATTCAGGCTGCTCAAAAACCAAAACAACTGTGGAACTGGCCATGCTCCTTCCTCCTGCCTTTCACTTAAGCCTGAAGACTGGCAATACTGGGTAGGTTCCCTAGCAACGGCCACTGAGGGTACCATAAAAAGCTATGGGCACTGCTTCAATTTTTGGTGTGTGTGTGTGTTAACCCCTCAGTGTATTTTTAAAAGATTTCAGATTTTTCTGCAAACCTGGGGTGTTTTTCAGCTTTGTAAAAAGTTCTGTCTTGCCTGTTCACAGCTCCAAGCTCCAGATTTAAGTATCCACAGATTTGGCCATGCTGAGAATTGATACACTGATGGCCACTTTTTAAAATTGCTAGCTGATTTGCATTAAAAGTAAGTGTGGATATCTTTATAAAACTTTTCCTTTCAGTTACTTTGCTTTGTTGATCTAAGGACTACCACACTTTTCTTCTGCTTTCAGTTTTTCAAGAGATCTGAATATTTTGATTAGTACAGGGGAGACATTTGATTAACTGCAGCCTTTTTATAGTACATCTCCTCCCCTCCCATTCTGCATTTCTGTCCGATAGACTTTAGTGCATCCTGAAACTGGCACTATGTCATCCAACTGAGTCCAACGTTATCTGCATTTTAACATTACAAGTTGCAGACAAGGGATGTTTCTATCATGTCCTAAAACACCTCTCTCTACCCTCCTTTTTTGAACAGCCAACCTGCCAAAGATTTTTTGGGACTTGAAAGCTGCACACTGTTTTGTGATATTTTGGTTTATCTTAACATGATTGTTGATATGACAGAATAAAAGTTGTTCTTTTTTTAGTTTCTCCATTCTTGGACCAAGCACAGATTACCACTCCCTGTAAGTAGCTTTCTTCATGATAAAACTGTAGTCCACTCACATTTCAAAACTTGGAGAAAGACAGTAAAGTGAACTGTGGTTTATAAAGAGAATGAGGCATCAAAGTAAAATAATTTCTTGAGCCACTGCAAAGTAATTGCCAAGGCAGAGCCAGGGTGTGTGTGGAACAGAGAAAAGCTTTTGCTTCTTCTCACTGAAGAGTGATAAAGGTTACTTGCCTGGAAGGAAAAAGAAGCAGGGCTTCCTGGATTGAGCTGGGGCAGCACTAGACAAAAGAGCCAAGACATGAGCCTGGGAACAATTTATGCCTCCCCTAGCAAACTGGCTATAAAGGGACTTCTTATTGCATCATGCCAATGGCCCATTCAGCCTTACATCATCTACAATGACTGGTAGCAATGCTCCAGGATTTCAAATAGAAATGTCTCACAGCTTCACTACCCAAAGTATGTTTTATATTTCTATTTCAAGCTAGAAATTTGATGTGGGGTTCTTTATGTGCAAGTTGGGGCTCTACTGAGTTGGGATTGAGCATTCTTATGGAAGCATGTTATCTTAACAGAGAAATAAGATATCACACACTCTTTACTGTATCAAACTGCTACTCTGTTTTTAGGAAAATACTGGTGATGCAAGATAGCAATCAGAAGATATATCAAGACAGACTAGGCATTTTAAAACAGTATCACTTTGCAAATTATGATTTCTGGGAAACAAGCAATTTAAGCTTTAATCTTACAGCATTTAATATATCAAACAGCATTTAATACTTGGTATCTCTGTTTATTTGTTAAATAGACCCTCTAACTGGGGGAAGGAGTGAGAGATCTTCAGTGGGTCTTAAAGGTAGAGACTGAAGGAGGTGGTTGTGAAAGCTGGAATACTACATTAGATTGTACAGTGTTTAATAAGACATTGATCAACAAGCCTTACTTTATCATGATCCAGTAATGCATGGCAGATAATGTCTTCACAAATATTAGCAGATGGAGCAAGACAATGGAGGCGAAAGAAAAGTTCTACACAAGTATTGTGATGTTCCCTTGTCTCTTTGTTTAGTTGATTCCAAAGCACTTGAGCAACTCTCTGGAATAAAATCAGAAATCAAATGAGCTATTTCCAGCAGTTTAACACACAATATATCTCCGAAAGGTCTGTATTTCATGTTTTCCTACAGTACAATGTTTATACATACAAACAAGCAACACGAGTAACACCAGAGTCAAGCATTAGATAACCCAAAAGGCAGTGTTACTTCCATTTTTAAATGTAGTATTTGTTATTTACATGACACAGAAACCTGCAATTAGAAAGCACAATAATTTGAAAGATTTCATACAGGACAACCTGCTTAACTTCAGCAAGATTGTTGTATCATGTACTTTCAGATTGTGCTTTGCTCTCCAGCTGAGTATTACCCCATATTACACAGACTGCAGTTCTACACACACACACTTGGGAGTAGCCTCAGCTGAGCTGAGTCAGACTTCTGAGTCAACATGTATGGGAATGGGTTACATATTACCTGCAGAACATATTATCTGCAGTATAAAGGACAAGTGTCCTCTAGACAATATACACCTACAGAAAACCCATATTCTGACTTGCAGGAATTTTTAAATGGAGAGATCAAGCACACCTGATAGAAATCAGTTTTTTCTGAAATCAGCTTTAGAACTCCAGGAGCAACAGGAGGAACTGTGACCATCTGTAGTCTTCCAAAGAAAGGGTTTTTCTTGGATATTTTATAACGCTTTATTCTGTCTTCAATCACCAGTGCTAATGATTGAGAATGGTTGATTAGATCCAACAGCACAGAGATGGACACATTCTGAATATGGCAGTCATTTACACAGCAGCATATTGTCATTAGGGATTTGAGCCACAGGGGGGAGCTGGATTCACCACCTCCTGAAGAAAAACAGACAAATAATTCACTTAAAATTTATGTAGGATTTTGCATTTACCAATGTTTTTGCAGTGATCATTACATAAGCCAGTAAGAGGTGACCACATGTTAAAATATTGCTATTTAGTGTGTACACACACAGAGAGACACACACAGAGTGAACTAGATGTGTACTACAACTCATTTGCCATCCTTCATATGGAAAGAGAGATCACACCTAACCTGAACATTTTCTACTTCTATCTGGCATTACATGTAACAGTACAAGCCCTTTCTGGGACAATCCATCCCTGCATACTGACCAATCTTTGGTAGGGTCTGTGTATCTTTCATCTGGTCAATATGTCCTATTACCACATTTACTAATTTACAGCCTAACATATTACACATTTGTATGCAGTTTCCAGGGAAACCCCTTGCTTGCAACATAGATTTGTAATACATTCTTCTGTGACTGGAGGTTCCTGAAAATTCACTAACCAGAAGTTCCTCTTACCAGGCACTTGAAAAAGAGACAAATAGAGCTGTTCCGTTTCTTCCTCAGAAAGATAGACAGGAAACGTAGTGCAGTCCAGTAAGAGGTAGCACACGGCAGCAAAGGCCTCTCTGCAGTCCTCTCTTGTGTCTCCCAAGTCCAGCATGACTTGGTCAATGTCCCACTCATCCTCCTCTTTTTTCCTTTGACTATCCAGGTCATCTAAAGGACACTGAGATGCCAGCCCTTTCTGTTTAAAAGGTGATCCTCGAACTGTGAACAAGCCTGATAACATCTGCTTAAACTGTGGCACAGTGATTTGCTTTGAGTCCCATGAACTCCTTTTCTTGCCAGCAGTTTTAGTTACTTGATAATGTTTTTCTTTTTTCTCCTGTCCATTTGTGTGCTCTGTGGAAATACTGCCATTACCGGAATCTTGCAAATGAACACCAAATATATATTTACTAGCAAACTTTGCAACTAACTCCTGGACACAGTACACGGTCTTCTGCATGTCCCCACCCTTTTTCCAGACATCATCTCTCTCAGGAGTTACCCTGGGCATTCTCAAGTGCTGTGACAGCTCTGGGGATGAAGCACTAAGACCTATGCCACTGTCTTCAGACTTGAGTGGAGGAAATTGAACATCTTCATTCTGGAGGACTTTGGTTTCTGAAGTTAGCTCAGAACTCTCTTCCTTTACAGGGCTCTGAAATTAGAAAGACAGGATCCTTAGTTCTAAACATGGATGTATTAGTTTCATTCAAATTAAGTGAGAACAAACTAAAAAAAATCCAGTGTTTACAGTTTATAGTGTGAACTCAAAGTTACGTGTATTCATAACTGAAGCCAGCACTTCAATCTCTCATTCTCTCTTAACCTAGCCTGTCCCATTGGGCTTTTATGAATAACAAAATGAAAGAGGAGAAAACACCATGTTTGGAGCTCCCTTGTCTATTTATACATACACATGAACACACAAGCAAACACACTTTATATAAATATTAACAAAAAAGATGGGAAAGAGAAGGGATTTCTACCACATGCCTCTTAGATCTGTGTCCCTCATGGCTGTTTGAAGCCAGTGGTGCAGGAATATGGGGCCCTCTGATGGACATTATCAATCTGTCCCTAGATTTGGGGGTCTATCTGGAGGGTTTGAAAGAGGCTGTGGTAATACTGTTCTTGAAAAAGTCGTCCTTGGATCCTTTAGATCCTTCCAATTACCACCCAGTTGTTAAAATCATTTCTGGGCAAAGTAATTGAGAGAGTGGTAACTGAGGAGCTCCAACGTTTCCTGGATGACACATCCACACTTGACTGTTCCAGTCTTGTTTCTGCCTTGGCCATGGGATGGAGACGGCGTTGGTCGCCCTCAGACAATTTCTGCAACCAACTGGATCGAGTCAGATCAGCACTGTTGTTTATTGCTAGATCTTACAGCAGCGTTCAACATGGTTGACCATGACCTGTTGACCCACCACTTTACTGACATAGGAGTTCATGGGGTAGTCTTGCAGTGGCTTAACTCAATTCCCTGATATCAGGGACAGAGAGTAGCACTAGGGAGGAGGATGTCAACTTGGTACCCCTTAATATGTGGGGTCCCTCAGGGGGCAATCCTCTCCCCAATGCTATTCAACATCTATATGTGCCCCATTGCCCACTTGTCATGGAGTTTCAGCTGGAATGTCACCAGCACCCAGCTGTATCTGTTGGTGGCTGGCTGCCCAGACACTGTCCCACAAAATCTGGCTGATGGGTTGGAGGCTGTGGTGGGATGGTTGAGGAAAAGCCAACTGAAGCTGAATCAAACTAAGACAAAGGTTCCATGGATGGGTGGGTGGGATTCAGAATTGGGATCCCAACTTTCCACTCTTGACTATATACCCCTAATCAGGAGTTTGGGCATGGTCTTGGATACCTCCTTATCTATGGAGGTTCAGACCATGAACGTTGTCAAGCTGGACTTTTACCAGCTGCGCCAGGTGAGGCAACTGGCTCCTTTCCTGTCTCACCCTGACCTGGCCACAGTAATCCATGCAATGGTCACCTATAGATTGGATTACTGTAACTCACTCTATGCTGGCCTGCCCTTGAGACTGATCCAGAAACTCCACCTGGTTCAGAATGTGGCGGCATCACGGACAGCACACATTCAGTCTGTGCTGCACCAGCTGCAGCGACTCCCAGTGGAATATCGGGTTAAGTTCAAGGTTCTGGTACTGACCTTTAAGGCCTTCAGTGGTCAGGAACCCATGTATCTCTGGCACCGCCTCCTCTGGTATGTCCTCCAAAGAGCTTATGCTCTGCTGAGAACAACTTACTGGTGGCCCTAGGCGTCTGGCTGTCCTCGACCAGAGCAAGGGCTTTTTCAGCCCTGGCTCCTACCTGGTGAAACTCTCTGCCAAACCACATCTGTGCCCTTCGGGAACTTGTGCAGTTCTGCAGGGCATGCAAAGCAGAGATGTTCCGTCAGGCTTTGGTTGAGGACAGCGACGGGTACCATCCTATCTGGCACTCCCTTCCCTCCTTGACTCTGCCTTCTCTCAGTCATTGTGAGACAGTGATGCAATCTGTAAATTTGTTTTTGATGCCATCTGATGTTGTTTTTAAGCTATTTTTATCTCTTAGATTTTAAGTTGTATAATACTACATTGGTAACCACCCTGAGCTCTGTGAATTCAGAGAAGGGCAGTATATAAATTGAAATTATAAATAAAAATAAATAATACAGTTTTATACCAACACATCACAGTATCAGTAGAAAGATAATATTTGAACTTGTATTACAACAGAATCTATTAGCAGCTCTGACAGTTCAACAGCAAACTCTGCTTTGTTTCTCCTAGTTTCTAACTCTGATATCAGTTGCTCTCATCTATGAGACCTCTTACACAGATAAAGAAATAACCGAAAATAAAAGCAGCCTATTTCTTTTCTTCTCTCAAGAAGCTGAAAGCTGATCTTTATGCCACCGCAATCCTAGGTACATTTACTGGAAGCAAGTCACAGTCATTTTAATAAAATTTGCCTAAGAATCAGAATGCTACTCATGCTGGTGTTACACCTTCTGTCACAGGTACTGGAACACTGCACATATCAGTCCTGTAGCACTTCAGAGACCAACAAGATTTGGGGGCTTGAGCTTTTAAGAGTCAAAGCTCCCTTCATCAATTATCTGATGAAAGAAGCTGTGACTCCCAAAAGCTCATACCCTAAAACTCTTGTCGGTCTCTAAGGGAAAACTACCACAGGCATCAGCCGTCTAACTTGAGAGATCACAATGAACACTCACATCACTATTCACAAGTTATGATACACATACTTTTTAGAACATATAGCTGATGTTCACTGAAAAAGTAGTGTGAAGTGTCCCCCTACACCACAAAAACAGTATCTCTGCAAACAGGTTAATCAAAACTCTGTTGATTATAAAGTATGTTAAATAGATATAAGCAAATATTTTAATACCCACCGTGTCTGAGCTTCCTGTTTCAGTACCTAGGTAGGCAGGAGGCATCTGCACTTTGCTAAGCACCTTGAAGCATGTCCTTAAGGCGTGAGTGAGCTCCGGCAAACTTAGAGTTTCCATGTTTTCAAGGAGAGACTGCACCATGTAGCTGAGCATCTGTGGCAGATACAGAGTCTGCACTTCTGAATAAAGTTCCTACAAAAAAACAAGGGATTTCAAGCCATTAAATATTTAAATGTGGTACATTTAGAAACTGATTCCTACATATTCTAAAGGTTTCCAAGAATCTACAGACCCTTAATCCCTTCAAAGATGAGAAAAGCTTTATAGTAAGAAAACTTGGAAACACACGACAAAACATTTGTGCACAATACAGCAGACTTCTATAAAACTATTTTTAAAATCCAAAATACTTCTAGATGCAGTTGGAACAATAGTAATTATATATGCAATATTTAGATTTACCAATGGTATCACATCCAGGAAAAACACTAGTAGTGTGCAGAGCTCTGAAATCGTTGCAGAAGTACTGCTGTTCTTTGCCAGAAGGTGTGTTGGTACAGACTTATTTCTGTAATTTAAAAGAGAAAGCACACATGACAATAATTTAATCAATACTGGACAATATGATACTTCTAGTAGAAATGGCAGTGAAGAAACAGTATAGATTATATGTAAAGATGACTTTAAGCAATCAGCTAAAGAACTAACATGGATTACAAGAACATCCAAATCAGTGTTATTTTTAAGACAAGTCTAGTTTTGGACATCAAAACTGGAAATAATCTTTTAGAGGTACTTTAATGACTATTAAATATGAATATTCAATATGTTCCAGGATATATGGAAGGGAGGGCAAAGATGTCTTAAGTTATATTTTAATTCTAGTGGAAAAATAATTTAGACACGTTTGCATTTTGTAAGATAAAAGCTCAACCTTGTTAAATAAAGTCAGCATTATCCCCCAAAATAATCACTTGTAACATTTAGTACTGTAGACAAGGCTATATGGGGAACACTCCTTCCATTTTAATTAAAACCCTTCAGCCCTTATGGTTCTGAATAACAAGCTGCATATACCCTGGAGATACCTCACATTTCAGAGCAGCCCATGTAACTGAGAATCTGAAGTAAACACATGGACTGGATTTCTAAGATTTTAGAGAACCATAACACAGACTGAATATGTACTTCTTCTTGTTCAGTCGCACAGTTGAGTCCGACTCTTCACGACCCTATGGACCACATCACGCCAGGCCCTCCTGTCTTCCGTCGTGCTCCAGAGTTTGCTTAATTTCATGTTTGTTGCATTGATAGAATTATGTACATTGAACACATATTACACATTTCATTGTATGGCCAGTCCTTTCTTTCATTTCATGGGAAAGCAGGCTAAAAATCAAGAGCTGGAGAGTGGAACCCTGAAAAAAGCCCAGGTTAGGACTGGAGCCATATTTTTGGGTCACCTCCATGACAAGACTATAGGCTGTCTGAGATGGCAGAAGAGACTCCATGTTTGATACTGAAGTTGATTGCTACAGGCAATCAATCAGGCACTCAACTCACAAGGAAGTAGCCAGGTTCCCCTGGGGGGATACCCCCCATCAACAGTTCAATTCTTTGGCATCCTAAGGGCATAACTAACAATCAAGGTATGCAGAACAATTATCTACCTCTTACAATCCTCCAAGAATCTGCCTTACAATGCAGCCTTCCCTAGAAATCAAATCACAAGAAAAGCTAGGGCCATCACACATTTCCTAACCCTTGTTAACTAGACAGGTAACTCAAATCAGATAACTCAAGGCCTTGCACACAAAAGCTCATACCTTGAATAAACCTTTGGTCTTAAAGGTGCCACTGGACTCTACATTTGTTCTACTGCTTCAGACCAACACAGCTGACCATCTGGATCCATACCCAGAAGATTCAATCGCCCCACCCTCCCCATCATCCCATATGGCCCCTATCACCCCCCCCCTTCTTTATGACAATCTTCCACTTTACCTTTAAAAAATTCATGGCAACAAACAACAGTCAGGATTCTGACTTCCCCAAATTAGAGAGTATACCAAAACTCTCCAGCTACAGACAGAATTCTGGAAACATGGCCCAATGACAGAAAGGTTCCAAAATTGTCACCAAAATTCAAGAGGATTTGGCCCCATCAAAATACAGGATAAAATAACATCTTAACCATGGGAAAATTATGGTCAATCTGATCCCTATCACTGAAATAACTAAACAGAGATCCATTCCTTCTATGTGGGGAAACCCCCCCCCCATTTGGAATGTCTTCAACCACATTAAAACTTCTGGACCAGGAAATGTATGAAACTTCTTGCTCTGCCTCTTTTAAGCCGCTCACTCTTCCTTATTCCGAAGTCCTATCCCTTCACTGAAGTACTGATCAGAAAGAACCTGCATCTTCTGCTCTCCAACCCTGCCCCTCTCTCTATGGATAATATGGTCATACTTCCACCAAGGGTTAGTTCTGACTTTCTAGACCAGCCTGAGGGAGGAATCTCTGGGACAGCTTCCACTAGGAGTCATCTGATTTGCTTGCTGGTGCTTATTCTCCAAATGCTTGTGTGACATATATGTCATCTGGTTATTTGCAGTTTAGCTATTCCCCCCACATTTTTTTGGGGGGGCGGTATTTTTGCATTCTTGTGTGTGCGCGCCCATGCCTGGAAGTCATGGCGACCTCTGGTGACTCCTACTGGGGCACGGAGGACATTCAGAGAAGTGGCTTGATAGCCTGCCTCTGGCCTCCCGGTCTTGGTATTCTCTGGAGGTCTCCCATCCAAATACTTTCCAAGGTTGGCCCTACTTAGCTTCTGAGATCTGACGAGATCGGGCTTGCCTGGGCTATCCAGGTCAGGGCAGCAATTCCTGCAAATTTCTTATTTTACATTGTTCTTTCAATCTACCTGAACTTTCCTACATTTCTTTCTGTTCAATAAAGTTTGAAACTTTATTGTCTTCCTCACTGCCTGCCACTCCAAACCCCTCCCTGAGATATTGCCCCCAAGTCTGTGTTCATTTCAAGCACAGACCAACGATCCATTGACATGGGAGTGCATTTTTGAACAGTTTACATGTGAATTCTGAGCATTTCTGGTAACAGGAATTTCAGCAAGTCAACTTCTCTTGGCTACTTATCTCAGAGGTAATTTTGCATTAGACCAACAAGACAAATCAGCAAACGTGAAAGACTTTTTGGGTAAATTTTGTAGGCTAAAAGATAGTAAGAACATAAGAACATAAGAGATGCCAATGTTGGATCAGGCCAAAGGCCCATCCAGTCCAACACTCTGTCACACAGTGGCCAAAAATACCAGGTGCCATCAGGACGTCCACCAGTGGGGCCAGGACATTAGAAGCCCTCCCACTGTTGACCCCCCCAAGCACCAAGATGACAGAGCATCACTTGCCCCAGAGTCCCTATCTATACCTTGTGGCTAATAGCCACTGATGGACCTCTGCTCCATATGCTTATCTAATTCCCTTTTGAAGCCGTCCATGCTTGTAGCCGCCACCACTTCCTGTGGCAGTGAATTCCAAGTGTTAATCACTCTTTGGGTGAAGAAGTACTTCCTTTTATCCGTTCTAACCCGACCGCTCAGCAATTTCATGGAGTGCCCACGGGTTCTTGTATTGTGAGAAAGGGAGAAAAGTACCTCTTTCTCTACCTGCTCTTTCCCATGCATAATCTTATAAACCTCAATCATGTCACCCCTCAGTCGTCGTTTCTCCAAGCTAAAGAGCCCTAAGCGCTTTAACCTTTCCTCATAGGGAAAGTGTTCCAACCCTTTTATCATTCGAGTTGCCCTTTTCTGCACTTTTTCCAAAGCTATAATATCCTTTTTAAGGTGTGGTGACCAGAATTGCACACAGTATTCCAGATGAGGTCGCACCATTGATTTATATAGCGGCATTATGATATTGGCTGATCTGTTTACAATACCCTTCCTAATAATCCCCAGCATAGCATTGGCCTTCTTTATTGCAGTCACACACTGTCTCGACATTTTCAGTGAGTTATCTACTACAACTCCAAGATCTCTCTCTTGATCAGTCTCTGCCAGTTCAGACCCCATCAACGTGTATTTATATTTAGGATTTTTGGCTCCAATGTGCATCACCTTGCACTTGGCCACATTGAACCCCATTTGCCATGTTGACGCCCACTTGCCCATCTTTGACAGATCCCTTTGGAGTGCCTCACAATCCTCACTGGTTTTCACCACCCTGAACAACTTCGTATCATCCGCAAATTTAGCCACTTCACTGCTTACTCCCAACTCCAAATCATTAATTAACAAGTTAAAAAGCAGTGGACCAAGTACTGATCCCTGCGGTACCCCACTGCTTACCCCCCTCCACTGAGAGAACTGCCCATTTATACTCACTCTCTGTTTTCTATGAATTAGCCAGTTTTTGATCCATAAAAGGACTTGTCCTTTTATCCCATGATTTTTGAGCTTACTTAGGAGCCTTTGATGAGGAACTTTATCAAAAGCTTTCTGGAAGTCAAGGTAAACAATATCTATTGGATCCCCCTTGTCCACATGTTTGTTCACCCCCTCAAAGAACACTAACAGGTTAGTGAGACAAGATCTTCCCTTACAGAACCCGTGCGGAGTCTGCCTCAATAGGTTTTGTTCATCTATGTGCCTACTAATTCTTTCCTTAATAATGGTTTCCACCAATTTACCCGGTATCGACATCAGACTGACTGGCCTGTAATTTCCCGGATCTCCTCTGGAACCCTTTTTAAAGATGGGAGTGACATTAGCTACCCTACAGTCCTCAGGAATGGAGGCAGATTTTAAGGAAAGATTACATTCCCCCCCCCTCCCCAGGAGATCCACAAGTTCACATTTGAGTTCTTTCAGAACTCTCGGATGTATGCCATCTGGGCCTGGTGATTTATCAGTTTTTGTCTATTAGGACCTCCTCTCTCGTCACCTCAATCTGACTCAGGTCTTTCAACACCCCTCCTGAAATCAGTGGTTCTGGAGTGGGCAAGCACTTCTCATCTTCCACAGTGAAGAGAGAGGCAAAAAATGCATTTAGCTTCTCAGCCATTTCCCTATCATCCTTCAGTACTCCTTTTACCCCTTGGTCATCCAAGGGCCCCACAGTGAATGATCATATATTCCACAATGAAACTCTCCATGGTTTTAAAAATAAGCAAAGCGATAAACACTTAAATTTTGCTCTATTAGTGGAGAAGGCTTCATCAGTCTCCCCTAGTTCAGCTCCATCTCTATCAAGCAACAATATAAAATGCATAGCTACCTGAAGCAGTCTTCAAAACATCTGGTCATATAATCCCAGACAAAATCAGTGCTTAAGGATGTGATCAACAGGTTGACTGTTTTAACAATCTCAGATGCATTCTTGTTTTCTTTGATTGCACTAGGATAGGAACAGAGTCAATAAAAGGATGATAAATAGCAAGCAGTAATTTTCAAAATTCTGAACTGTCAGGCAGAGGGTTCTAAGAATAACAATACTGAATATATTTCAAAGAGCTTAAACATAACTGTAAAGATTTAAAGAGCAAAACCTCTTAAATTGTTCACCTTTGAACCGTGCAACAATTAATTGGTTCTAAGTTGTGAGCAGTGGGAAGGAATAAGAGAGAATACACGGCTATTATAAGCTAAACCAAACTCTCTCCAAAGGTCATCCTAGTACTAGCCCTCTCTAATAGTTGCCTTCTTTCATAGTCATATAAGGTGAGTGTGCATGGGAGGCCACAATTCCCCGCACCACACGCTAGACTTTTGGTGCTGTCATAGCAGGGTCCCAGGTGAAAGAGACCACAGAAGTTATGGTTCTATAGATTCTGAAATTCTAATAGGGCCACAAGAATTGCATTACAACTGCTCCTAGGTTTTGCTGCACATTGTAAAGATCAGCAGGAGTTCTAGCTTCCATGGATTCCTATAAACCCTACTGGTTGGTTAAGGTATAGGGTTGCTGTGAGGATAAAGTAGAGGAGGGAACTATATTATTCATGAATCCTTTTCACTGGGGCACTTCCAAAGTGATAAAAGTGCAATGGAGGCCCCACAGTGAGCTCCTATGACAGATTCTCAAATAATATTATACATCTCTTGCTGGAAGCAACCTTTTGAACATGGGACAAATCTAAAGACAAAATGGCTCCTGCAATGTCTCCTTCAGCTACCTTTCTAGGGCAGTCATGGTTTCCACTGGGATTGTCACCCATGCTGGCCCTCTATGGCACTCCGCTAATCAGACTCATTTTATAGATATCTCTTCTAACAGACAACTTAGAGAGAGAAAGCAACTTTGGAACAATCATGTGATTCCGGTCTACCTTGGTTTGAATATCTTCAAATTTCCAATTTATTTTACTCTCCTACTTTACATAAAAGTTTGAATAGACCTCTTACAAGTTTGGAACGTGGTATGAACTCTAAATCTCTTTGCTTAAAAGGCCTAATTTTGACACTTTATAAGGCTTTATTACTGAATACAAAACTCTCTTTAATATCATACCGGGTGGCATGGCAAAAAGATCTGGGTATAAATCTTACTACTTATCAATGGAAAAAGTTATGAACCTCACATCATCATACCTCACTTTCCTTACCTATTCATCAACAGGTGATAAAAATTTTGCTTTATTAGCATCTTACCCCAGCAAAACTCTCATGTATTAATCCACACAATTGTCATCATGCTGAAAACTATGTAGGGCAAAAGGCTCTTACCATTGTTGGTGGTCGTGTAGTACCACGCCCCCTGACATCACCGGAAGTGACAGAAGGCCACACCCCCTGACATCACCGGAAGTGTGTCAGAAGGCCCGGCTACTTACCCTCCTGCTTCATCCTCATTCCCAAACGGAATGAGGATCGAAGCAGAGGGCGGGGTAAAGAAGGGGGCGGGGCTTCACCACGTGACCGCCCCGCCCCCTAGAGGTTCTCTTCCGGAGCTCCATACCTGAGAGCTCCCCCCCGACTAGAGCCCTGAGTAAAGTTAATAGATTCTGGGGTGAAATCATATCACAAATTCATTTGATAACAGGTCATTATATCCCTAAAGATCCAACCTTAATTCTTTTGGACTTATGGCCAAGAATCAGGATTCCTCAAAACACTAAAGACCTCATTTCCACCCTTTGATACCAGCAAAACATGCGCTTGCTTCAAATTGGAGTTTACAGAACCTCCCCTCAATGCATCAGTGGTACCAAAAGGTATGGGAATGTTTTTTACTGGATAAGACGTCAGACTGGATTGTGCAGCAAGATAGGCAGGTTACCTCTACTATTATTATGGCCAAATGGTCATTATGGCTCAATGCTTTTGCTGACCCAGAAGAAACTTTACAGAAAGCACCTTTAATTGGTTCACAAACCTTATATCTTTACCATTAAGTAGTTGAAGGATCTTTAAAACTGGCTTGAACTCCATTTATTTTTATTTTTTTGAGTGATAAGCTCAAAATTAGCAGATAACTTGTAATGGCAATCCTTGATTCACAACAGACTTAATGATAATTTTGTAATTGTTTTCATTTATACTTTGCTAAGTACTGCATTGTATTTTATCTCAATCTTCAATAAACAGTTTAAAAAAAACTAGGCTGGACTTAAAGTGAGCTTAGTTTAGGACCAAGTTCAATTCAACATGAATTCATCCATTTGAGGAAAGAGACCATCAAGTTCTGATTTCACGGATTCTGAAATCAATTTGAGTCAAGGGGACCTCAGCTATTACTAGATCTAAGCTTTATATCAAGCTACTTAATTTCAGTGGTTTCCTTAAAAAACAACATTAAAACACAATTCTAAAGGCAGAAAGATTTTACCTGACACAATACTTGTGGTTAGTTGAAAAACTCACGGAAAAAAGGCCTCAAAACAGAAGTGACACTGGGAAACCCATGAACAGAGTTCCCAACATTTCTTATTCTCTAAAAATCAGGTCTGATTCAGATTAGGACTACAGCATCAGGGGAAGAGAGGTTTCAAGCATTTTCCCCTGCACCGTTTATAGGTTTACTCCAGTGGTGCACACAATAACCTTCTGGAGTCAATTCAGATCAGAAAAAGGGCATGGGGTGGGGAAGGGCAAAAACAAAAACCTTCCCTTGCACTACAGTCTTGACCTGAATTGGGCCCACATACCTGGTTTGTAGACAAAAAAAGAGAGGCTAGAAAGTTTGTTCATGAAGTTCCAAGAACACGTCTGTCTGAATCCCAGTGCCTATTGTTCTTTATTTACTTAGCAAGATAAATAATCGTAAGCAGAACTTTACTAACTTAGTAGAATTAATGAGTTTGAGTAGTCAGTCAGTTTGAACTATAAAGACTAAGATACCTTGAAAGGACACTGCCACTCTGACTGTAGCTAAGTTTAAGATCAGAACCCAGTGTATCCTTGCAGTAAGAATAAAAGGCTCTAATAACTTCAAGAAACACGTCACCAACAACTGGTGGTCCTGCAACAAAAGAAAAAAAAATGAATCCAACCTAAGTTGTATTATAATTAAACTGTGGTCCTGAACATAAAAGAGAATGTGGGGGCACATTTTGTTTTCAACTTGGCAGTTCAAAGTATGATCAAATTATCAAGCATTAGTCTAATTTCACTAGGTGTAGGAACTGGGATGTGCAAATCAAAATTTCCATCCCAAAACCTTGTGGTTTGTGACTTGCTGTTTGTGAGGCTCCCCAAGTCCCAAGACAATCTCCCTGCTGTCCACCATCCCACTACCAAAGAGGGCAAGTAGCCCCCTGGCCTCAGAATTGGTAAGGAGAGGGGGCTCCAGCACCCAGGTTCTCTCCCTTCCCCAGACTGGTGCTCTCTTTCTCCCTCCCTTCCTCATCTGAGCTCAGTCTCTTGCTCCTTCCCTGGCCAAGTGTGGTGCTTTCCCTTTTATAGCATTCCCTGCCCCCACCTGGCCTTCTCTAATCTTCTTCCACCTGCGCCATCTGGGAGATTGTTAAAGTAAAGGGAAGCCCTGCCTGCCTGTTTCCCCTGCTACCTGTCTCCCTGCCCTGCTCCTTCCCCTTGCTGCTCAGAGCTGCCTCTTAGCCTCCCACATTCTAGCCTTCCCCAAGTCCCAGATCAGCCATGCCTTCTGACTACGCTCCTTTCTCCCTCTGCCTGGCTCCCTGCCTTATTCTCTGCTGTGTCAGAATGATCTGCTTAGCTTCCCGCCACCTTCCTTTCCTGGCCCTCCTTGCATGGGTGAGTCTGGGTCCAGGCTGTCCTCGGCTCTTTTATATTGTTGTGTCATCTTTCAAGACAAAGAGAACTGCCAGATGTCTATCTTGCGTTCAACAGACAGCTAGGAAAGCTGTGTAGCTTAGCAGTTCCTAGGCTGTAAGTCTCTCTCTCACACCCCTGCCCTAACCCTTAAGACTTACAGCAATATTAATCTGGCATTCAGATGGCCACAATACAGCTTGCACAGTTGTTTGATTCTGTAAAGCAGTATGCATTTCAGGTGTAGATGAGATATCTGAAATTCACCACAATGTTAACAGACTTTAATTCTGTATTCAGAATATTTCTATGCCACCTCTTCAGAGTCCTGCTTGGGGTAGCTTACAATTAAAAATCACAATATTAAAAAACAAGCCATTGGACAGAAGTTACATAAAACCCATCCATAAAACAGAAGCAGACCATTAAACAGTTGGTTAAGATAAACTCCTAATTACTAACATGATAGAAATTACTTTGCAGACTTTTAAAATCCTCAATTTTTGGTATGTAACTCCACAAAAGCTGGCACAGATCACACCTTCAGCCTCCCCTCTTTGTTGGAGGAAATGTGGCAATCTGGGTCATTATATGCCTTGCTGGCTGGAGTGTCCAAAACTGCAAACCTTTTTGGAAGGATGTCTTGCAACAAATAAAGCTTATAACTGGTTATGAGGTACAGTGTAATGTTTTGAACATTTTTTGAACAGATGGCAAGTTAAGGTTCAGTCTTCTGATACCGTTAAGCGTATATCTTTATTGTTATCAGCAGCTAAAAACGCAGGGGCTTATTCTTGGAAGAACACTGTAGGCCCAAAGAGACAACACTGGCACACCAAGCTATGGAAACTTTATATAATGTCTAGAATTACAGATAGGATTAATGAAGCGAACTGTTGTAAATTTTCTGTTAATTTTGCTATTATTTGGCTTCCTTTGCTTGAATATTTGGTACATCAGGATGTCATACCTGATAAAATTAATAGTCTAAACTTGTGGTAAAACATGATTCCTCTCTTTTATAATGGTTGCAATCTGTCGGTAATGTATATTTACCTTTGTAATGGTAATGTATTATTTACCTTGAGCTAACTTACCTGTTACTGTTTGAATGGTTGTTTTAGTTTGTATTTTGTATTATTTTTGGATTTTCAATAAAATTTTAAAAAGAAAGGGGGAAAAAGATAAACTCCTAATTAAAAGCCTGAGTGAAAGGGCGTGTTCTAGCCTCGAACATAAAAGAAAGTGCCAGGTGAGCCTCAAGGGGAACGGCATTCCAAAAGCAAGGTGCCACCACAGAAAATACCCTGAATCTAGTTGCCACCTGCCTCTGAATGTGGGGGCACAGAGAACTGTTTATGAGAGGCACAGCTTAACAGGTGGGCTGGACAGTATGGGAGGAGACAGTCCTGCATGTATCCTGGTCCAAGCCATTTAGGACCGTCAAGGTAATAACCAGCGCTTTGAATTGTGCCTGGAAACAGATGGATAACCAGTGCAGCTCTTTCAGCACAGGGTGAAATGACTCCTGTAACCAACCACTGACAGTAGCCTGGCCACCAGTTTGTATCAACTGAAGTTTACAAACTATTTTCAAAGGGAGCCTCACAGAGTGCCTTATAGTTACCTGACTTCAGTGCAGTCAGAGCATGGATCACTATGGTCAGATCATGCTTTTCAAAGAATGGCCACAGTTGGCAAACCAGTAGGAGCTGATAAAAGGCACCAAGTGACATGAAGGAGACCTGTGCCTCCAACCATAGGAAAAGGATCCAAGTAGCACCCACAAACTACAAACCTACTCCTTCAGAGGGAGTTCAACCACCCCCCCAGGACAGGTTGGCTCGACAGTCCTAAAAGAAGCTTCTCCACTGACCAACAGCACCTCAGTCTTGTCTGGATCAAGCTTCAGTTTATTGGCCCTCATACATCCCATTACCTTCTCCACGCACCTATTTAGGACTGGCTTAGCTGTTAAGGAGAAGGTTCTGAGTGTCCACAAGCCTAAATCACATCAGATAATGGTTGTTCCAGGACAAGAACACCCTCAGCCAAAGACAACAAACAGGGACCTCGATGCCAAACCCATGATTGCCTCTTCCAGCTCAGCAAGAGACACTGACGGGTAGCAGAGTGGGCAGAGTGGGCAGTACAATAACTGGGTACACTAACTGGGTACACTAACAAAATCCCTAATCTGTCCTGAGTCCCCAGTGTCAGGTACATACACTCAGAATTGGTGCTCCGGCTAAGAAAGCATCTTGTGAATTCGACAGAGGCTCAAGAGGCTATGACCACCTCCCATATGTTATCTTTAGAGAAATTTCTTACCTATTTCAGGTTTGTCAAGTAGGCTTGTGAGAATACGAAAAGGTTTCAAATATGCATGGTGCTGTTCCTCCATGTCACAGTCAGCAAACTTCTGATGTAAGATTTCAATCAATCCCTATTGAAACAATATTAAAATATAAAAATACTGTAAGCAAAAATATCATTAGCAGCGTTCCTTGTAAAACCTGAATGCTAATGATAGAACACTACTAATCCTTATTAAAACACAATAAAGCAAACTAATTCAGAGGTACAAAGCCATTTTCAGCTTCATGAATAGGCAGCCTAATATTAGGGTTGTCCCACAACTGCAGGGAGCACTGCTGTAGGTAGCATAATCTTGGAAAGATGAACCACCACCTAGCTCTGCTCTTGGCAGGCAAGTCCCACACACAAGTCCCTAAGATTGGTGTTATATTATATGAGAATCCCTGGTTGAACATATATATGTATTTTAAAGGTATCACATATACTGAGCCTGTGCGTGAAGTATATTGCTCTTTGGCCTGTTCATTTGCCTTTGCCCCCCATCTCTGACTTGGTGGCTAATGTTGCTGTGAAAGGCTGGTGAAGATGACATGAGAACTGTGTTTCAAGTCCACAGATGTTTGAGAAACTTATGTAAAGGACAAAACAAATCCAGAAAATTCACTAGGGAGGGATATTGATTGACAGAAACCAAGTAGGGTTTTAGGGGAATTTGCCAAGCAGCCCAGGGGTTGAATTATTTCTAATAAAGAAATTGTAGCTTTTTGACTGATAAGAGGAAAGTTCCCAATCCACAAGGTTGTTTATCATGTATTTTCCTTGTGAAGTGACATGTGAAACAGGGTTAAACACACTGATGGGCCAAACTAACATAAGGGGTGAGAGAACATTAAGCATCATCTACCTTGTCTGAAGGCTTTCAGGGGACTGTTTGTCCTACTGAGGGAAGTGCTTAACTGACCAGTGGTGTGAGTTTCTATGGGAAGGGCAATCCATTCAAGGGTATAAAAGAGAAGTTAGGGATTCTTTCTTTCTCTCCGTCTTATCTTTCTTCTGAGTGGGTCAAGTGCACTGCTGTAAAACACTGCTCCCAGCCCAACTACTCCAAGCAGAAGAGAACTGGTCAACTTGTTCTACTTGTCATATTGCTCTTAGAAAATGGTAAGAGATAAGCCGAGATAAGCCGAGAAGGACTGGTAAGAGATAAGCCGAGAAGGACTGGCCGCGAAAATGGGCGCCGACCCCAGTGGACCGCCGAGGAAAGAGAGGAACCGCCGAGGAAAGAGAGCCGGAACAGCGAACCCACCTGGGTGCCGGTAGGCAGCCCCAACCCCTGGAACATGTGGCCATAGTATTAGGATTAACCTGCACTTGCAGCACAATTGTAAACCGCTCTAAGACCTCCGGGTATAGACGTTGAATGTTAAATAAATAAAATAAAATAAGATAATTAGTTTTAATCCTGTATTATGCAGTTAGAAGGGTGAGTAGAATTAGCAAAGCTAATGTGATGGTAAGATTCATTTACAATGCTCATCTCACCTTTTTTAGATTGTAGAACATGGCAAAAAAGTTATGTAATGTATCTTGATGCCTTAAACCTTAATTTATGTATGCAACACAAGTTATTATTATCATATTTGCATCGCAATAAAGTAGAGGAATAGGTCAGAATACTTAATGTTGTGTGGTTCCTTTTAAATGAGATTTTGTTTCTTTATTGAAAGGACTAAAAATACCTTTAAAACTATTGAAGGTATGCAGACCTGAAAGGGATCTGTCTCCATGGTCCCAGTCTCTGGATTTAAGTATTCACACATGAAGCTATGTGGAGAATTATGTCTTATCCGTACATCGCTACGGACAATAAAGGGGAACAAACTTAACCCTGAAACCTGGGATCAAGAACCTAAAGAGGTAAGTCAAACAGAGTAGAAGGCCAACAATTAAAACTTAATATATAAAAATACACAAATTTATTAGCAAAGAATTAAAAAACATATAAGGGCTCAATTACACCTCAAACAAAAATACCAAAATCAAACACGCGGGGGCCAATGGACTAGACCTGATGAGTTTCATCTGTGAATACTTAAATTCAGAGACTGGGACTATGGACAGATAAGACAGATCTTTCTACAAAACTGAGACAAGCCCTTGATTTGCCAAAAACCTGAAATCTAAAATAAAGTTACATTGGGGGTTTAAAACCCATCAAAATCATAGAAGCAGCACCTGTAGCTTTAAGAAATGAATGCCTTCAGTGGCAGTTTTTAGAAAACCACAAAAGTATTGCCAGCTTTCATTGTCTTTTTTTGGTCAGCAAAAGGCAGAGAGAGGGGCAGAGCCCTTTTCAGGACTGTTTTGACCTTTGAGGAAGGATTCATCTCAGCCAGGATTGGACATGGGGGCTGCCAGGAGGGGGGAAAGAGGAAATAGTATGGGGGGGATACAAAGGAAAGTGAGGTAGTCCCACAAGTCCTTGCAGGTTTCCCACTGTGTGGCTGGGCCCAGCTGGGTACATGGCACCACATAACTAGGCCAGAGTTTTCTCCGGGAGAGGCTGCCAGGGGAGGGAAGGAGGGAAAGCTGAAGGGGGGACAAATAAAGGTAGGCTGGCTGGTGGGTGGGAAGAAAAGAAGGAAGCAGGCAAAGGGGAGCAGCTACAGGGGTTTTCAGGAAAAGAGGAAATAGTAGGGGAGGGGAAAATGAGCTGCCTCCTGCAAGTTCTTGTGCCCTCCACCTTTCTCCCTTTGTGTATATGTATATAAGCAAATCTTTAATACTAAAGAACACCAGTGCCAAGATAAATTGACTTAGCTTTGACACTAGTTTCCTTTTTGCCTGCTTCCTGCTCAATGTCCTCAGAATACTGAAAGTGGTGGTGTGATGGAGGAATATTCATCACAAAAAGACCATGGGAATGAGAGTTAGCTCTCCCCCTTTTCTCCAGTATGTGGCCACAATCCTCTTCAGCTATTCACCAAGAATGTTTGGGTGGGGGGGGGGGATCTAATGATGGATTCCAGTATCATATGCAGTTTGGCCTTGTCTATTACAGCAGAATAAGCAAAACCTTGAACCCTGTATTAATACTGAACCAGACCCACAATGCATCGTAATAATGGTTACACCCTTCAAAGAATATTGTATATGCCTACTTCGACTAGAAGGTCTTTGGAATATTTTTCAAAAAAATAGAGGGCATGGTCTTCTAAGGACATTGAAACAGTTGAATCTGGAACAAAAGTACCTCCTTTGATATCAGAACCTAAGAATGGAACAGAGAAATATGGAAAGTAGTTTGCACATTATCATGAACTGAAACTTGTTTTCAGGTTAATGGCACAAGTAATTACAGAAAAGATGAACAACTTTTTATTCCTCCCTACACTCTGACAGTTCTTCTTTACATCATGAGTGTATCAGTCAAGTTCAGCAGAAATCATAGGCCCTACTGATTGGCAGTAAGATCCACCTAAAACCAAGCACAGTGCCAACTCTGGTAAAGCCACATTCCTGCATTTGTATGTCATGGATACCTGCATTTACTTAAACCATCATAGGAGAATGGAGGTGAGACAGACGAAGGCAACAGGCATGTGTATAACCCTGGCAACATTTCTGAGTTCATCCATATTAACTGTGGTTAAACTAAAGGTCTGAATGCAGCCTAAAGGAAACCAACCTTGTGATTTATGATTAATCTAACATGGAATTCTTGAGAGGCAGTCCTAAACAGACTTGCATACAAATAACAATTTTTCTGTGAAACAGATTTCACTATGTGAACGTTACGTTTCATATAGTAAAAAACATAGATATGTGGCATACATTTACTTAAAGATTTATGTGCCAGTTATAAAAACATTGTGCATTCATCTGACGTGATGAGCACAATTTTTTTCTTACACATGACAAGCCATTTTATTCAGTAAGAAGGGTGTCCATGAAGACAGCATGTCTCAGATGACACCTGCAAATGATATTTTATAGCTTAACAGAAGCTAATGAACATTAATATTCAGTAACTCGAGGTACCTCTAAAACTTTAAAATACTGTGACATTTCAAAAGATAGTTTCAGAGGGTAGCCATGCTGGTTTGTGGCAGAACAGCTAGATTTAAGTCCAACTGCACCTCAAAAGCTCATACTTCGAAAATGTTATTGGTCTCTAACATGCTGCTGAACTCAAATCTACTTTCAAGCCCACTCAAGCACAACATGAAAGCAGTATGACTGTGATCTGTGCAGTACCTAACAACCATGCATATAACCTTCTGTTCAAGGACATGTCTCTTCTTAAGAGAGTCTGGGCAGCTGCTGATAGAAGATGGATTACATCGGACCTAGACAGTGGTATAGCACTTTCACTGGGATCCTAAACAAAGAACAGAAACAAGTCAACTGTACATGCACTCTTTACAAACAAAAAGGAAACCCAGAAACAAATACAACCTTAATACTATGGAGGAAACATTAGCAGTATCAGAGAGAATAAGAAAATCTGCAATTCTTTGAAATTTGACAGAACCATAATAGTAGATGTTCTTCATGCTCTGGATATGACAGGAATGTCTGGTGACAACGCATTCTCACCCCAAGGTTTGTTTACCTTAACATGGGCTTCATTCCTTGCTTTCACAAAAAGAATAAGTTACCACAATTTTCAGCATTACCATTTTCTTATTTCTTGATTCACTCCATAGTAAATTTAGTTTCATAAAGGTAAAGCAGTATGATGTTTCAGGGGCCATGCTTGGCAGTGAGCTACTTGAAAAGCTGCCATTTTATCCCTTTCTTTTTAAGGTGTTTATCCCAGAACACAATACACTTATCTGTGCAGGTATTCAGAAACAGATTCCCGCCCCCCCTTTGAGTGAGCCTAGATGTCATCTGCATACATAAGAAATGTATGAAGATTTAGTAACAGAAAACAGAGGGGCTACCAAATGCAGGAAATGCAACAAGAAGTACTACTGCAATTCAGGTAAAGGATGGAAGTGCCCAGTTTGATCAGATATTCAATAGCAGCATGACAGGCAAAGTGGGAGCCTGCAATGAAAGGAGAGAAATCAACCCACAGCAAAAACAGGTAGGGGTTGAATGTTTAGGATTCTTTAGTGATGGGAATCAAGTTCTTATTTACAGAACAAGTTCTAAAAATTTATATCTGCCTGCAACTCTATAGGAACAATGGCACCATCAAACATAGCTCTACCACCAAGACTTTTCTCTCTCCCCTAATGTGCATTTTCCACTGACAGGTATGTTTTATGCTACTTGCTGTTATTAGATACAGGATGCCAATGCTATTAGAGCTGTTATCTTTAAGATGAATTCTATTACAAAAAAGCCACTATAAGTACAGTTAACTATTGTATCTCTATATTGTACTTTTCTCATTTCTTTGTAAGCTACCTAGGGGGAAAATCTGGTTGAGAATGTAGGGTATATGGCTTTAAATAAACAAATACCACATCTGGTGATTCAGAACTAACACTGCAAATTGTTCTTGGCACTTATGTGCCTGTAAAATAAACCTTATATTGAACCTCAGCTAATGCTTACCAAAGATGTGTAAAGAGGGAAGAAGAAGAGAACCACCTCCAAAGTGTTTCTTTGTACAAGAACATTTGAATCCAGCATGGCCACACAAAGGGCTTTGACCTGCAGTGAAGGGGCGGGGGGAGAGAGAGAATCGCATTTCATCTAACAAAGCTGATTTGACACCATTCAAATTAACTGACAGGATTTCCTTAGCAAATTCAAAGTTTTCCAAGTCTGACGGGGGTAAAAAACCTAGCACTTTATATTACCCCTTTATGTTTCCACATAAGCCGAAACTTTACAAGACTGGCATCTCTAAGAGAAAGCCAAGCCCGAGTTAAGAACTCATAACCTCAAATGGCAATATTCTTGCAAAACCATGGGAAAACAAACCACTTACTCTAAATTCAAACCAAACTAACAACTTAGTTTTTCTGGACATTGTTTACAGTTTTATTCTGGTAGAGTCAAAAAGGACTTTAAACTTTAAAACTCATATCTGTCAAGTTAAATAACATAAAGAGGCAAAATGTTAACTTCTTACTTCATGATACAATAAGTCATGGAGGGAAAATTAAGTTCCTGTAATTTTTTTGTGAACTCCTGGACAAAAACAAATATAATTAACTGGGTTTCTAACTATACTGAAATTCAAGACATCTGCACTGAAGAAGTGTGGCTTCTGAACTTATGTTCCCAAGATAGAGTGGAAGAATCAAGTTTCTCTTGTGCAATCCTGATACTGACATTTGTCACAGTGTGGAGACTGGAGAACCTTCTCCACATGAGGAATAACTATTTGCCTTAAATAGCAGCTTGTATAAAAACCCTGTGCAAGTCAGAGCCTAGTCTGCAACTGCAAGCTGTTTCACAGGCTACACCACCACACACAAGGGCTTACACATCCCTAAAAAAAGAAGCAAGGGTTGTGATACATATACATATGTTTGGAATGCAGCTAGTCCAGTGAAAAATTATTTTAGATCTTTGATCCCCGATGATGGAATGAAAGAGTTTTACAAAGAAAACATATGGACATGTACCTTCCTTCAGATTATTTCACATACTGCCTTACCCTTTTATTTATTTATTCAAGTTATAACCCATGGACCATTGCTTCCTTGAGTGCCCCCAGGAACAGCCCCTCTAGGAAGGACTAGTTGATAATTTCCCTTAGGGCATCTCAAACCCCTCATGGCCTGCTTTAATGAGCCAGGAAGGTCATGGCTCAAGGCAGCATGTGGTTGGACGTACAGTGAAGAGCGATCTGTCAACTTCCTCCAGGCTGCGTGGGCTGAAATGATCAAAAAACGAAATGGAAGACGTGCTTGGGGCCTTGAGCACACTCACTGTTTCAACTGTGGCAGGGAGGTCATGGTGGAGCGACAAGACTATCTATGAAATAGCTCACAAATGCCTCACAGCCAATGTCCAATTCCCTCGCGTTTGGCCTGCCTTGTGGCAATGTTGTTATAGACCAAATCGTTCTAAACAATTGGGCTGGGCGTGAGCTCGTGGATGCAATCGAAGTCGCGTAGTGCTCTCTCTTCACTGTTTTGACTGCCATCTCATAGGATCTCATAAACGTCCTATAAGATGCTCTTGTAGTCTCATCATGAGTGTACTGCCACTGTCTCTCTAGCTGTCTCAGCTCTCGCTTCATGAGCCGTAGCTTCTGGGTGAACCAGGGAGCAAGCCTAGAGCAAGAGCGCAGAGGGCGCTGGGAAGCGATCTCATTGATGGCTGCAGACAGCCGGCTATGCCAGTCCTCTACAAGCTCATCCAGTGAGCCGCCAGGGGGCATCGGATCCCGTAGAGCCATCTGGAGCTGCATTGGGTCCATCTGGCTCCGTGGGTGAGCTAAAATAAACAGGGTCAGGGCAGCACATTCAGGCGGGCCCTCAGGGCATGGTGGTCTGACCATGGGACTGCCAAAGCAGTAACTCGGTCCACTGTTACCCCCACCGTGAAAATCAAATTGAGCATATGCCCAGCTCGGTGAGTGGGGGCTGTTACATATTGGGAGAGTTCTAGTGCCACCATGGACAACACCAGGTTCGTTGCCTGAGTAGAGGTTAAGTCATCAGCAGGGACATTGAAATCACCCAGGACTATCAGTCTAGGGTGTTCCAATACCCAGCCTGATACGGTCTCCATCAGGGACAGTAGGCTATTGCCCGGTGCGCCTCCCACACCAGGCCGGCACACTCAATGCCCATGATCTTTGGCGACGGGAGTGCCCTGAAGGAGTAAGCCTCCCGGATGAATAGAGCCACTCCTCACCCCCTAATCCGTGATTGGTGAAGGATAGAGAACCCGGGAGGAGCAAGCTGGGAGAGAGCTACCGTCTCCCCATCCCGCATCAAGGTCTCGGTCACGCATGCCAGGTCTACCTTCTGCTCTAGCAGGAAGTCCCGAAGGACCATGGTCTTATTATTTATAGACCCGGCATTACACAACACCAATGCCGGAGGGGGGGGTTCAATCATCCTAGCCTCACTGCCAACATCCTTCGGGATGGGGCGCAGGCTGGAAGGGGGCTGAGCTCTTCTATTTCTCTGCCCCCTTCCCTTCGTTCCATGCCTGGCCCCACGGCTATACTTTCCTCTCCCCCGCTATACTTTGCTGTGGAGGAACAGTTTTAATAGCCCCAGAATGACCTTTCACTGGGATGAGTATTTGTTGTGTCCTGACCCGGCCATGTGCTCGATCTAGTTTCGGCTGATCTCACATGCGGTCAGGCAGAGTACCTGAGCTTCGCTTCAGAATACAATAGATGTTACGATCCTAGTTCTCTGCCTATCGGGAACCTAGGAATAATCTAATCACTGTAGATAGACCATTCATGGGTGTTGGGGGTTTGGGGGGGTGTTTTCCTTGGGGCATATAAGCCGGCCTGCGAGCCGGCTAAAGTTTTGTTCTTGCTGAATAAAAGTACGTTAGCTGAAATCACTCATCTGTCTCAGTACTTCTCAGTATTTTTGTGAAAGTCTGAGATCTGTGCCTTGAAAAGAATGTTGGTCAGTGGTTGCTGAAATGCTTCCAAGTTGCCCAAAGCACTGTTGGAAGGAATACACTGGAATATCCTACAGGACCTGTGGTCTTGACCAATGCTCCCTCTAAGATGTGGCGTCTTGTGAGCAAAAATTCTACTTTGTGAGCTACCGGCATTTAAAGTCGTGAACGAGCAAATTGGCTGCTGCATAAATGAGTTTACTCTGGAGCCATCCTTCTTGAGCTAAGACAAAAATGTGTGAGCCAGAGGCTAAAAAACTGTGAGCTAGCTCACACTAACTCAGCTTAGAGGGAACACTGGTCTTGACCCATTATTTCTGTTCTTATTATTGTAACATAAACATTTCATCTATGTTTTAATATGTGAAGTTCTCCCTCATTTTCTGAAGTTCTCCCTCATTTTCTGAAGTTCTCCCTCATTTTCTGAAGCCATGCTGGGGATAGCTACACAACACCTGAGCACTATTGATAAAGTGAACCCACTGTTTACAAAAGCCAGCTCCATCTACATTTCCCTCTGCTACTAGGAAATATCCAGGCAATAGCTCTGAGTAGGGAGTTAAAGGCTTTAGCTGAGGGAAGCAACCATAGCTAATTTACTTCACCCCAATATAAACATCAACAAATCCCTCCTACAGTGGTTCCTGAGGGGCAAAAGGAAAAACAGTTCTTCCTTCCCTTCTGAAGCAGCTGCCAGGGGAAGGAAGATATTAGAATTGTATTTGGAGCACATCTTTTAGCATTTCAAATCCATCTTCTAAACTGACAAGCTGAAGCTTCCTTTCTCTTTCAAAGCAAGGAGTGGGGAGAAGCGGGATTTATTCAACACACACACTCTCTGTAAGTCTTTAACTGTTGATCAGCATTAAACCAGAAAAATAATAAAAATAATTATTTCAAAACAAAATTAATCCAGAATTTACCTATTAATCTGCATTATCCATTGTTATACACCCCATCCACAACTTACCGTTAGTTTAGCATCAGTCCCAAGCATATAATTCTGATGTTTTCCTGACAACTCTCTGTTGATATGACTAACAACAAAGAGGGATGCAGGCAGCCTTATGGAAGGGCTGACTAGGACACTCCCCCACAGTGCTGAATAGAACACCTCTTTACCAATTAGAAGAGACAACTTCACAAGTAAAGCATCTGTTCTGTTAATTAAGAAGAAAAATATAAAATTTTCTATAGCTAACTTAATAAGTAAACATTCTACATGAAAAATCAAATGCTTGCATACATATATTATTTTATATAAATATATCTGATGCTGTTAGATTCCACTAATGCTGAAATTTTAAAAAACCTGTTAAGTAATTCAACCATTTTAAATGTACTACCATTCTTCACTTCACCAAAAAGAGCTGGCTCCCATATGAATGCAGAATTAGAGTTAACTTTAATTTTCTAGAAAATTAATTCTACAATTTTCCTGTTGTTATCCTGTTAATTTCTCAGAAATACGACAATCAGTTAATAAATCACAGGACAACTGTTAGGTGAGAACTGAGCAATATCACATCAGTGAGCTCCCGTCTCTAGTTCCAGCTCCTGCCAACCTAGCAGTTCGAAAGCAAGGAATTGCAAGTAGATAAATAGGTACCACTTTGGTAGGAAGGTAACAGCGTTCCGTGAGCCTTGGTGTTTAGTCATGCCAGCCACATGACCACGAAAACGTCTTTGGACAGCCCTGGCTTTTCGGCTTTGAAACGGAGATGAGCACCGCAACCCTAGAGTCGGATTCGACTGGCTTTCGAGCAAGGGAACCTTTACCTTTAGAGCAAAGAATCAAGCCATACTTCCCAAATTCCCGACAGAGTTGACTGATACATGGAGAACAGAAATGTAAAAGCAGTGTATCTCTTGTTTCTGATGCAAATACAGGCATTCACATCAGCGTAGGCTTGCCAAGTCCCCCCGGGGGGGCGGGGAAACCCCCGCCCCAGAGGCCCGTTACCCTCGTGCGGCGGATCGTGCCCCGGGGGGAACCCCACCCCCAAAGCACGCGACGTGTACGTCGCCCGGAGGTGACACGATCGCGTTGGGCACGTTGGGGGCGGGGCCACGGTCATCCGAGGGAAAACTCTATGGTTTTCCGTCGGATGGTCGTGGCCCCGTCCCCAGCGTGGTCGCGTCACTTCTGGGTGACGGGGTTGCACTCCCGGACTGGCGCTGGAGTCCCCCGCTCCAGCGCCGATCCGACTTGGCAACCCTACATCAGTGACAGAACACCCACCCAGCAATTTAACACTGCACTTTCTTTGCCTGATGGTCACCATTCCCCCTTCTCCCATTTCCCATTCTGCCAGAGAGCATTTTTCTTTTTAAAAAGGCAATTGCTAGATCACTATAGTATCAACAATACATTGCCATGGTCTACCAGTTCCTCTGAAATCCCAGCTTCTATTGTCTTTCAAGGGTCTCTAGACACTGGGTTGCAGAGATACAAGAGAAAGCTAAAAAAAAGGGGCTGACTTTTAAAAAATAAAAGTAAAAATGCAGAGGAGCTAGTGGATCGTGGCAATAGACTGCTGTAATGCCTTACCTATTTAGTACTTTCAATTTTCTTAAAAAGCCAAAAATAGTCCTCTGGTGGCTAAAAGGGGCCGAGGAAATGAAAACTGTCAATGCGAATTGGATTATGGATAATATGCACATTCCTGTCCAAAAGCAGGTTTGGGGGAAACTGCACTATGAATGACAAAACTATACAGCTGTAAGGATTCCAGGGAAAAATACATGATGCAAAACCTTAAGAGACAACATGAATGCCAAATATTACTTCAACATGCCTCTGCAAGCATAAGATTACAGAAAAACAATTTAAACAAGACTGAGGGAAAAAAACACCTTGTCAAGACCTTGGAGACCTACTTCCTATTACTGAGAGCCAGCATGGCTGAAGGTCACCCAGCAAGCTTCATGTGGAGGAGTGGGGAATTTGATTCCCTAGTCCTCCATATGTTTCATTCCCTGCTCCTCCATGTGAAGCCTGCTAGGTGGCCTTTGGCCAATCACAGTTCTCTCAAGACTCTCTCAGCCCCACCTACCTCACAAGATGACTATTCTGGGGAGAGGAAGAGAAGGCGATTGTGAACCTCATTGAGACTCTTTAGGACAGAGAAAAGTGGGGTATAAAAACCAACTCTTCTTCTTCTACTACTGCAACTGGGAAAAGACTTGGCTGTTTCAGAGGCTCCTGCTACTACAGCATGTTTTTATTATTTATTTATTTATTACATTTGTATCCCGCCCTCCCCGCGAACAGGTTCAGGGTGGCTTACATTAGTAGGTACAAGGTACCATAAAATCCACATAAAAACATTTTAAACATTTTAAAACAATCAGGTAATCATAAAGTGCTAGTAGTAATAATCATTTACATATATCCCTCCCTGTTTGCAGGTGGAAGCCCAGGCTTGCTTGCATTTATGATTCTGCAGTCCAATGGTATTTCTGTGGACGCTGCCAGATACTGAAAGAACATTCTAACTCCAAAACTACATGCCCCTGCCCTTCTTGTGTCTATTTCAGTTACTTACACTGTTCTATCACACAAAAGTAATTTATAAGACTTTGAGCACTGCACAAATAAACACAAAGGTGTTAAAACGTAATTTTATTTCCCCCAAAAAAGTATATAATGCCAACCTGTCATAGATTTCTGACCCTTCCTCCAATCCAGGTAGAAGTCCAGTTATGAAGGCTTGAAGACTTGGCAGAAGAGACTTGTGCAGGGGAAGGAAATATTTCTCATATAGACCAAGAAGAACTGGTCTCACTGACATTGCTGCATTTGCCAACAAGGGAAACAAACCTGAGCTGGGGTGGGGAGGGGAGAAAGAAACAGAGAAAATATAATTTTTAAAAGAAAAAAAACTATCACCAAGCAGATAAATTGTATCAAGCTTAATTTCAATCTAGTCTCTTTAAATAGGAAAAAAAAAATCCTTACCTGTATAGGAATAAGTCCCTTGCAAGCCATTTGGTCCCAATAATTTTAAAGATGATCTCATATGTCTCTAGTGCCTTTAAATGCACCCCACTAGGTAAAGCTGGATGCAAACACTGGGACAATCTCTTGCTGATAATCAAGCGTCTTGGTAAAAGGGAGTACTTCAAATTACTTTGAAGAGCCTGTAAAAACAAGCAAAATGCTGAGGGAAGGGTATACTGTAATCGTGTGCTTAGCAGAATATTCCTAATGGAATTTTGGAGAACTGATATAAAGCTACTCTTTTCAAGACATGGATATACCATGACCATGATCATAACCCCATACACAACTACTTTTTAAGTCTTGCCCCCATTTTTAAAAACTAATTACAGGATCGGCAGTCTTAAACAGCTGTTGCTCCTAGTGCTACAACTGGTTTGCTGAAAGACTAGCAGCTTGCAAACACCACATGCTTGCTTTAGAATAAATGAAACACAAGGTGTCACACTGATTCTCAGAAAATGGCTGTGATGCTCCAGCTGAAGCCTGTGCAACACTCAACAGTCCCCCCGTGTGTCAACAAAGCTGGATGAACAGGAGAATAATGTGGCTATGCAGCCCTTGTACACAAGCACATAACTAGAGAGCTAGTTCAATTTACAAATGGCAAGTTTAGCAACAGTTTCAAAGTTATTTTTGTTTTACAAATTTAGACAGGATATCATGGGTTTAGTTAACTTTCAAATATGTACCTAGGCAATATTCTTTTGCTTTACGCCTGATGAATTAAGCTACTATAGACCACCAGTAGTTTGAGGCATTGGTTGGTTACTTTTGCAAGCTAGATTGAACAAGTCACACACATCTGCTTCCCCTCACCCACAGTTTGATGAAAGTCTAACTTCTACAGCAAACACTATTCTTATTAAAACATCATAGGAAAATAAAAGCTAATTTAAGGCAGATGGTCATGTTCTGTCTGTTATGGTGAGAATGCCATGCAGCAATGTATATGGGACTAATACACTAATATGGTGTAAACTAAGGGTGGACAGTAGTTAACAAATATTTACGAAGAGAAGTGCAAACAAAACACTCAAGTGGATCTAGGGTTGCCAGGTCCCCCTGGCAAGGGATGGGGAGCATAACATTGCCAGATCCAGATTGGGAAACTCCTGGTGATCTGGGGATGGAGCCGGGAGTACAAGGACCACAGTGGGGTACAATGCCTCAGAGTCCACCCTCCAAAGCACCCATTTTCTCTAGGAGAACACATCTCTATAGTCTGACCTGTAATTCTGAGAAAACCCCAGGTCCCACCTGGAGGCTGACAACCCTAAATGGATCACTGCAATATCTATCTATATAAAAAAGCCAAGCCGCACTGGCGACAACTTATCTACACTCCCATTGGCCACTGGGGAAGCTGCTTTGGCATGCTATTGACCCATCCCACCAGCTCCTCCATTCTTACACCCCCCACTTTTGATGCATCGCACCTTAGGAGCTGTAGCTCTCAGCTGGCCTTACCGCAACCATAGCAAAGGGAATTAGAACTACAACTCCCAAGCTGGGAGTCCCAAGAGGCCATGGGGCATTATCAGGGAATCAGTTGAAGTGTTTATCAGTTAAACTATTAAATGGGGGTTGGGGGGAAAGGGAAGGCCTGGACATCTCCCTGAATTACAGTTGATCTCCAGACTACAGGTATCAGTCCCCATGGAGAAAATGGTTGCTTTGGAGGGTGAGCTGCATGGCAGTATACCTCACTGAAGTCCTTCAACAAACCTGGCCCTCCCATAAGTATTGCCAACCTCCAGGCGGCACCTGGAGATCCCCAGCTATTACAACTGATCTCCAGATGACTAAGATCAGTTCTTCTGGAGAAAATGGCTGCTTTGGGCAGTGGACTCCATGGCATTATACCCTGCTGCTGAAGTCCCTCTCCACCCCAAACCCTCCTCTCCCCAGGCTCTACTCCTCAAATCTACAGGTATTTCCCAGTCCAGAGTTGCCAACCGTGTACCTGGCTATGGAACCACTTTCCAGTTCCCTGGAACGCAGAAAACATGGCATAGGAGGAGATGCTTTTCAACCTTAGCTGCCACTGCATAGCCCCAAATCAACATAAGTCGGGGTGGACTGAACCGTACCTGTTACCATGCAGCTCTCCTCCCATACTACCCACTTGGGGCAGCAAAATGACTTGAAACAGCCCTGTTTTATAGCTAAGCAGAAGAAAATAAACATGGCTCACCTCCCTCTATTTTCCCCTTCCCTCCGCTGCCCCACCAGCTACAGCCAGGACACTCGTCTGGAGCCTCTTTCTAGAGCTCATTGTATTTCTTCCCACAACGGGCCTTACTCCTAATACTACAATAATCTCTTTCATTGTTTGACCTAATCTCAAGGCTGAATTCAGATGTTATCTAATCACAATTTGTATGAAATAGACTCTAATTCATTAACCTTCCTGCATGTAACTGTCATGGTGAATTGGAGTTAGATAAAGATGGAAAGAATTCAATCCAGCTTCATGCACTAGAGATTGTTGAATGTACATGTAAACACAACAATAATAAACTATATTCCTGCCTTATAGCAGTTCAATTGCAGCTTCTTTAATAGATCAATCAGCCTACATCTCTTATATCCAGTTTTCATATACCTATATCAACTCACATAGATGAATAGTTCTGTATCTGATGAAAGCTTCACATTGACAGAATAGCACCTCTGTTTTATCAGAAAGAGAATATCTGTGCATATGTTAGAAATTAGTTTAGAGCTCCTTATGTATTTTGAACTAACAATAACTTTTCAGCCGTGCTATTTTCTCTAGCATTTGATATAACCCCCCCCCCCCCGCTTGTCATGAAAATGCATGCCACAACGAATTTGTTGGTCTAATACACGACAAGACTTTCATTTCTGTAGAAATTAAAATTATGCTAAATCCTGGGGGGAAAAACAAGGAACTTTTTTCCAGCCCTTCTCAGAAGAATGTGTGTTCTAGTTTTAACATACATCTTGAAAACAAAGAGGCAGCAAACAGTAGAGCTAACACTAGCTATTAAATGCATACAAGAGTGTATGATATTTGCATTGAAAACGACCTGAGACCTTAGTATTGTGCTAAGGGTGGAGATTTGGACACCCAGTCTGAAAAGGTCCTTCCTGCATTTATAACAATGAATGTCAACCTGGTCACCAACAAACTGTACTAAATGTAGAACATTTCAGTTGGAGCAAACATTTTGAGGAACAATGATACAAGAATGTAGTCTCACCACAGCCTTCTTTTCCCAGAGACCAATGTTCTAGTACAGAAAGAAGTTAGGAGCATACATTGTTCAACTCATCAATTAGCACAACACGCTAGGCTGGGCCTATTCTGCTACAATGTCAACACTGTGAACTACACACAAGCACCACTGTTCTGTGGACATTTTTGAATTACATCATCAGATTTAATTAAGACAAATTATAACTATTAACATTAATAGCACATTTAACATCTTGAAAATCAGCATGTGCTACACAGAATAAGACACAAGAAACCAAGGCATGCAACTTGTTCCAATCAAACTGAGAAAAAAGGTAAAATCACACATTTAAACAGGAGAGTACCACGTGGCTGTTCTGTTTGACACAGATATAATAATAGCCTCATATAACAATTTCAGATAATTTGCAAGGAACCCACCAAATTTATGTATGGCAAATACAGATGTTCTGAACAAAGTACATTCAATGGAATAAAGTAAAAGGTGACTTGGTATTCTGAAGTTTTCCATTCATGTTCTCTAGACTGATTCCTCTTAACTTCAGTTTCATCTATGGATAAGAAGGCCTAAAGTAGGTATCACATAGCAGATGAGTTTACTAGTCTCCCATTTTTAAAAAATGAAAAACATTAGCAGGAGTTTGTGAGATGAGCAGAAAAACAATTGGGATGTGGGTGCTACCCTTTCTTCTCTGAAAGAAGGGTGTACTGAGCAGAAAAACAGCCAAAGGGTCATCCCTATTTCTACTGTTCCACCACTTAACTTGTAGCCTCTGTGACAGGCTTGTTGTTTAAAATGCCATGCCTATCAGGAGATTGTGTCATGCACATGTAATACATAGTTTGGCCCTGACAGATATCCATTGTGTGTTTTCACCTTAACTGAAAGGAAACAAGCAGGGGATCCAGAATAAACTGCAAGGGGCACTACTTTCCCCTCCCCCCTGTTTCCCTTCCATGGAAGCCAACATAGCCTCTCCCTGGCTCCAGCTTTCTCTCTCCTTACCATCCACCAGCCAACCTACCTGTAACTGCTACCCCCCTTCAGCCTTCCCTCCATCCCTCTACCTGGCAGCCTCTCCCTGGCAAAAGAAGAGAAGGAGTTTGGACTTATACCACGCCCTTCATTCGGCGTCTCAAAGTGGCTCACAACCTCCTTTCCCTTCCCCTCCCCAAAACAGACACCCTGAGAGGAAGGTGGGGTTGAGAGAGCTCTTTCAAGAACTGCACTTTTAAGAACAGCTCTGACAGAACTATGGCTTGCCCAAGGACATCCAGCAGCTGCAAGTGGAGGAGTGGGGCAATAATCTGGTTCTCCCAGATTAGAGTCCGTGCACTTAACCACTACACCAAACCCTGCAAAGTTCTGACTACCAGGCTGGGCTGGATCCAGTTGTAATGTGAGGAATTTGCAAGGAATTGCAGGGGAATTTCAATTTCCCCCGTACCCCCCTCTCCATATTATTTCCTCTTCCCATCCTCCTGACAAACCCCCATATCCTCTCTTTTTTCTGCTTCCCTTCCACCTACATAACTTTTATCTGCCCCCATCTTCAGCTACATTTACTTATTTCATTTATGCTCTGCCTTTCTCCAAAATGGGGCCCAAAAGCAGCTTTATTATTCTCCTCTCATCATAACCTCCAGTGAAGGAGGTTAGACTGAACTTGTGTGATTACCACAAGGTCATTACATGAGAGGATTTGAATCTGGGTCTCCCAAATCCTAGTCTGAAACTAACTACTACACCACACTGGCGGCAGTGGGGTGGTGGCACTGTTGAACAGTAGCAAGCAGTCAAGCAAGTCAGGTGATAACAACTCACCAGGTAGTTACTGGCAGGCCTGGCCCTGATGAGTCTTTCCTCAAAAGCCAAAACAGCCCTGGAAAGGGCTCTGCTCCCTCCCCCCTGACTTTTCCTGACAGAAACCAGGACTAGAAGGTTGGTAATACTGTTGTGGTTGCCTAGCAGTGGCCACTGAGGGCATTTCTTTGTTAAAGCTACAGAAGTTACTTCTACTATTTTGAGGGGATTAACCACCCAATTTTTTTATTTTAGATTTTTCTGCAAATCTGGGGATTTTTCAGGTTTGTAGAGAGATCTGTCTTGTCTGTTCACGGCTCCAGTCTCTGGATTTAAGTATCCACATACCTTTATGTAGTCAGTGGTCTGTATCTGAGGATCAACACGAAGCTAACAATAGCACTAAACAAAGAACTCACAAAACAGTAACTAGTTTCATATACACCTCACTGTATTACACACAGCAAATGTGTAACAAGAAACGAAGAGCCCACAACGTAGTACAAGCCAGCTACTGCAATTGCAACCAAGTGATTTCACCTAAAACTGATTAAATATATATATCAGTTACTCTAAAGCAGGGAATTCTTCAACATCCGTCCTTCCCTCCTATGTTGCATACAATAAAAAATCTTGAAGCCCAACATGTTTCCACTGAAGAAACTCCCAGTTGTGTACAGGAGTGTAACTTAAAGCTTGAATCACAGCAGATACACAGGAACTGCAGGGCAAAGAGACTATATCCCCTCATTCACTTCCTACTCTTTCCTGCTCCCCACGTATCTGGAGCTTCTTCTCATGCTCCAACTCACCCCTCCCAATCACTATCTTGTCCCCCATGAAATTTTTTAAACAATATGACATTATTTATAGTTCGCTACTCCCAAATATGGTCCTAGTACTAAAATCACAGGTTAGATCAGCAAAGATCAATGAAGATAATTTCAAGCAATCACATGGATTGTATTCACTCTGACAGTAAAACGCAGAACTCTCTGATGACAATGCATGTCCTACTCTTTACTTCCACCAATATGTCTGAGTCATAGGTATTGCATCAGTTGTAACTGCTTCTCAGCTTGGAAGCAGATAAATCTTTGGCCATAAGCATACAAAATTAAACACATGGTTTAGCCAGCAGTTTTCAAGCTTAAGCAATGCAGGGAGACCCATTTTGATTTTAAAAGTTTTCACGGACCCCCCAGGCTCTCCCTTCTTCCTGCCATTTATCAGTCTGCTTCCTTTCAAAGGAAGCTGCACATGCCCCATGGAGGCCTCTGCCCTCTACTGTTCTAAAAAACAGTGAGAACAACATCAGCTGCACTTAAATTTGCTTTTAAAGAAAACATTTATATGTCTGTACATGGACTGTAAGGTTAGGTTTCAGAAGGGAAATGATTCTATAGAGCGGGGTGGCAAAACTTGCTGAACGTAAGAGCCACACAGAATAAATATCAGATGTTTGAGACCTGCAAGACATGAACAAACACTACACTTTTTACTGGGAAACATGGAAATTTGCTTTTTACTAACATTAAATGAGACTGCCAAACAGTGTTCCTTCTAAGTTGAGTTAGTGTGAGTTAGCTCACAGTTTTTTCACCTCCGGCTCACAGATTTTTGTCTCAGCTCAGGGAGGATGGCTCCAGAGCAAACTGATTTATGCAGTAGCCAAATCGCTTGCTCACAACTTTTATTCCAGTTGCTCACAAAGCAGAATTTTTGCTCACAAGATTCTACAGCTTAGAGGGAACATTGCTGCCAAAAATAATTTTAAAAAGTGGTAAAAGCAGATATTGATAATGATATTTGTCCAAAGATATTTGTTTGCTAATGATATGTAGCTTCCTCTGCCATCCTGCCAGGAGCCACACAATATGTGTGAAAGAGCCACATGTGGCTCCCGAGCCACAGTTTGGCCACCCCTGCTATAGAGCCACACCTGAAAGAAGTCCTGACCCAAGTTCTAATCACTCTCACCCTTTGACTGAAATGCAATTTGTACTAAACGTAAAAAAGCTTGTTATTCTTTAATAACTTCTACCCAGAAATCAATTGAATGGGGTGGGAAGGCCTGGAAAAACTTTCAGAGCTGTTCAAAGAAATAAAAAAGCCTACCATCACACAAAACCTGAACTTCCAGTATTCAGTTGAAAAGTGCCATTGGCTATTATTGTCCATGTATGAAGAGTGTCAAACTCATTTCTATGTCTCTATGGTGAACCTCTGCATTGGAAATGAGTGAAAACAGTTCAGTTTTATACCAGAAGTAACTATGACTGTCCCTCCACAATCAGTCAAGTGAAGCTCCTGGGACTGAGCTACTAGATCCAGGCAACTAATCACTGAATGTTATGGTCAGCATTCTGAAGCAACCTGGAAGTAAGATGACTGGGCTGTGACTCTATGAACTCCCACCCTTTGAAATTGGGGGAAAGATTCCATCCCCTTTGTCCCAAGTGGAGAGTTCCTGTCCCCATTCCTAGAAACCTGAGAAATATACATGTTTCAGATAAAAAGTGGCCACTACTTTGTATCAGCAATAGCCTTGCGCAACCTTTCCCCATTAATTTAGCTCTACACAAACCAAAACAGTCTTCTGAAGGTTCTATAAATACTGAAGTACTAAATACTGACAGTGATTACTCACAACAACAGTATCGGTTGAATAAGCAGATTTGCATATGCAACCAAAATGCTGTTCAACACAACATTCAGTCAAATCATTCTGTGGTCCCACACTATGGCCTGAAGCCAGATTAACTGGAATCTTGCTGGTGCTAAGCATGTGTGGGTCACCATGCACACCACCTTGATTTCCCTGGAAGAAAAACAGCACCCAAATGTGACAAAATAAGCAATGTGTTTAACAAAATAAGCAATAAGCAATACAGTTCACAGTTTGATTGAACCATGGAATGCCCATAATACTCATAAAAGACTAATATTCCAATTATTAATTTTGTCAAGATGGGTAGCCGTATCAGTCTGTCTGTAGCAGTAGAAAAAGAGTAAGAGTCCAGAAGCACCTTAAAGGCAAACAATTTTTTTGGTAGGGTATGAGCTTTGGTGAGTCATTGCTCACTTCTTCTGATAAAGTGAGATAAAGCTTCAAATAAAGCTATCTGAAGAAGTGAGCAGCAACTCACACCCTACCACAAATTGTGTTAGTTTTTAAAAAGCTACTGGACTCTTACTCTTTTCTATTTAATTTTGTGTGATTCAAGTATATTAACTCCAAAATCGGTAATTCATATTAAACTGAAAAGAACAGAAGTTTTAAAACCTAAAATGTAAATGAGTGTTTCTCTCTTACATTTAATTTTGTTGCTTAAATAATAGCAAATATATTCAATAACCAACCTGTATTTAAATTTATCAGAGCATATGTACCTAAATATAAAATAGTAACAAATTGTTTTATCACATTATGTGTAGATAATTTAAGACAGCTTCGTTTTCAATCAGCTGACTGAATTTACTCTAGTACTGTTATCTTTACTTGTCTAAAACACCTTTGTTTTATATCTATAGCATGGCTGCATCAGACCTTACTGCAAACAAGCAGGGCCTAGGTGCAACCCTATCTATTCCAAGCAAACTCCACTCACACCTCAGGTGATGTTTGGCATACCCACAACCACAGATCTAACAGAAGCTGTCTTCCCACCAGTATAAATGACAAATTTATATTCACAAAGCATCAGATACTTTTTACATTTCTGATGTTATATGGACTTGGATTACACCAACTTTGTTACCAATGCATGCTTCCAGGTTTTTTTTTGTGGTTTTGGAGTTATCCAATGCAATTTTAATTTTTAATTGTTTTGTACTGATTATTTGCTGGAAGCGGCTTCAAATATAGTTAAAAGCAGGGAATAATTTTTAAACAAGAACGTAAAAATGAATAAAGCCTTTTTCTCCCTGTATTAAACTCCACTAAGGGCTTTTTTGTGCCATCTTCTGCAGATATTCATGAAAGGAGGGCATGCAGACCAGAGTGAATCCTGGAACTTGTCATGTTTAATTTATTTAAACTACAAGCTTTGTATTAAACAGAGGAGCAGAGGGAGTGTTGGGGAACACCTCACCAGCTATAACATCTAGTGAAGTGTCTGTCTTCTTCCTGTCTGCAGGTAACGAACGTCTGGGTGTGGTCAGAGGTACAAACCTATGACAACCAGTCCATAGACACCTAGGATAAGCATGGACTATATATTGTTTAATCTGGAAATTTCTGTAAACTGCTTTGAGTCCCCTTGGGTAGAAAAGTGGAATAGAAATGGCATAATAAATAAACTAACTAATCAGCCTGGTCCAACGTTTTTCAGTTCTCTACTCCTGGCCAAAATCCTAACTTTCCTCCATCATTACTGGAAAAAAACATGTAAAAACATGAATTTGTGCCAGCACTCAGGAACACCCATTCACCAGAACTTGTTAATTTTGTGTAGTAAGTTTTTCGGAAGAAATTAAAGCTGGCTAATTCACAGTCCCATTTCAAAAGGCCCTCCCTCACCTGTGCTTTTCTAGAAAACCTGGATCTAATTTGTTAAAAAAGGGGGGAAGAGAGCAGGGGGGACAGCACAATAGCACAGATTCGGCATTTAGTAATATAAATGTAAATACAACCCCTTGCCAGCAATTCTTGTAGGAAGTACGCATGTGTGCAAAACGCAATGATTTCTTCCAAGATACTGAAGGACAAAACTGAAATGAAGGGTGACAAGAGTGCTGGGTCTGACAACACACTAAGAAGATTAAGAGAATTAGAGAACATGCAGCAGATGGGCTGATGTCAGTAAAGAAGGCTGGATTTTGCCAATTTGATTCCCAGATCTATTACACTGCTGTGTATTTCAGGAGGTACATCTCAGAATAGACTTAGCATCTATAGTTCAGAGGTAAGAAGGCAGCTACATTCGATTAAATTCCAGAGCAGGGATAGATTTTTCTGCACTCAGTAGAAGTGCTTAAGGCATGACATACCACAATGCAAAAAGTGGATTACAAAGGTAGAAGACAAAGCAGTGAAATAAAATTGCAATAGACTACAGTACTATTCCTTATCAAAGTGACCTCCTGAGTTGTTCTATTTTGCACATTCCACAAAGCACAAGCCACCACACAGAACGTGTGTAAACAGGCAATTGCTAATGTTAACCATTTGCAGGGTGGCACCTTTAGAAGACTTTGACAAGTGAAGCTGTTGTGGGATAGTTAGCAGGATAGGCAGTCCTGAAGTTATGTGGATCCAAGGCCATGAAGGGCTCTGTAGGTGATAACCAGAACCTATGACTGGTCTAAGGACCATAACAATAGACTGAACTGATAACCAGAACCTTGAACTAAATCCAGTAACTGATTAGTAAGCAATGGAGTGATTGCAGAATGGGTGTGACATGCACATTCTGCCTAATGCCAGATGGTAGCCAGGCTGCAGCATTCTATACCAACTGGAGTTTCCAAGTTGATTTTAAGGGCAGACCCATATAGAGGGCATTACAACAGTCTAGCTTCAAGGTAACCAAGCATGGATCCATCTGGTCATATCAGCTGAACCAAGGTACGAGGTCATCTTATGGGCTAAATGAAGCTGGAAGAATGCTTTTAACAGCAGCATTGTCTTGCTTCTCCACCAATAGTGCTGGATCCCATATAACTCCTGTAAGCTCTTAACTGAGTCGGAGGTGTCAGCTGGATCCCATCAAAAGTGGGAAGCACGGTATCCTTCAAGACCTCAGCCTTCCCAACTAACACTACCTCTGTCTTACTAGGATTTAGTTGCATTTTTTTCACCCTTTGCCATTTAACCAAAGCAGTAAAGCACAGGTTCAGGACCTCTACAGCATTACTGGGCAATATGAATAAATTTTAAGGTGGATGTACGCAAAGAATTGTTGTCATCTTTATTTCCTCCTAATTATAGTTCTAATAGGGAAAAAATATTCAAAATCTACTAAAGGATGCTAATCCTAATATTACAGCAATAGTGGCCACGTTTCTTGCCGAAGTAGTCAAAGATAGATCTATTCTAGTAAAGGATTCATATTGCTTATAATGTCTTATATATCCATGCCATGTTATTGTACATCTATGTATCTTACTGCTATGCCATTAAAGATATTTGACTTTGACTTATTAAGGTGGATGTCATGAGCATATTGATGACAGCACACTTCAAAAGCATGGGGAACAGGAGGACTGAGCCTTGGAGAACCCCACAAAGCAAGTCCCATACTGATGATAGCTGGTCTTCAATAGCAACCTGAGTCCAGCCTATAACAAACTAATATGAAATCGATCCAAAGCACATACTTTCTGTCACCAAACATCCCAACAAGACAATATGCACACTGTCTAAGGTTGGTGATAAATCCAGTAAGAGCAACAAAGTAGTACAGTCCTCATCTACATTTGGAGAGAGATTAATTACATGGGACATAAGTTCTGTTTCCATCCCATACGCAGCTTGAAGCCAGACTGAAATGGGTCTAGAGTAGTCATATTGAGACAGATACACCTCATCATTTTCTTCCAACCAGGTGTCTATCACAAAAGCCAGACCAATGTCTCTTCTGCCAGGAGCTCAGATATTAATGCAGTTTCTGGTATGGTGTTGCACTCTACTTGCAAAGAAGTGGAAGAAAAAGATGCCCTTGCACCCACATCTCTCGGGATGGGATGGAGATAAACAGCAAGCTCTGTTATGGTCCCCGCCCCCCCATAGCAAATCTAAATAAAATCTTCCAATTTCATAGCAAGCCATGCTTTGTTATCACATATGAACTAGTAAAAGAGTAAACTATATTTCATAGTTCAGACTAAAAGTGACATACTACACTGTCACAGTAGTGGACATAATTCATTCTTTGGCTGCAAACAAGGACAGAAGGAAGGGGAAAAGTGCATGTCCAAGGAGTCCCCCCAGGCTCATTCACACAGTATAAATCATGGTTTGCTACTACCTCTGCATGATGGCATTGTGTAATTTACTAAAATAAGGGGGGAAATGAATGTCTGGAGAACACATTCCACAACTATGACATTTTGATTAAAAATTGCTTTCAAACAGTTCAAGCCTATTGCATACAAAGAGGTAAAGTTGTAACTATCATTTCAAGTAACATGAAAGCTTTCCGTTGCCAGTCATGTGTTGCACTTTCCAGTTCCACATCTCCAAATTGAGCTAAATTTAGGAAGTTAATGTAACACAGGGCATAAGAATGGGTGTTGTGCTCCCTGAAAGATCAATGACTTGCTGCGCCTACAAGATACTAAGATACTACTAAGAATTATTAATTTAAAATGAGGATAAACATATTACTTTAATTTTTAAATTTTCCTTTGGATAAAATAAAATAATTTTTCAATGCTGGCTTTAAAATCCTTAGTAGTTATTCAGAAGATCCACTGTAAAATATTAAGTATTTTGAGCATGTTTACTAGGAAGCATTTCTATTCAAGAATAAACAGAAGAACTATACAAGAAGGACCTCAATGACCTTGACAACCATGACCGCGTAATCAGTGACCTTGAGCCAGACATCCTGGAATCCGAAGTCAAATGGGCCTTAGAAAGCATTACTAACAAAAAAGCTAGTGGAGGTGATGGTATCCCAGCTGAGCTATTCAAAGTCTTAGAAGATGATGCTGTTAAAATGCTGCACTCAATTCACCAGCAAATTTGGAAAACGCAACGGTGGCCACAGGATTGGAAAAGGTCAGTTTACATTCCAATCCCAAAGAAGGGCAATGCCAAGGAATGTTCAAACTATCGCACAATTGCACTCATTTCACACGCTAGCAAGTTCATGCTCAAGATCCTACAAGGTAGGCTTCAGCAGTACATGGATAGAGAACTGCCAGAAGTACAAGCTAGGTTTTGAAGAGGTAGAGGAGCTAGAGATCAAATTGCCAACATTCGCTGGATTATGAAGAAAGCAAGAGCGTACCAGAAAAACATCTACTGTCGCTTCATTGACTACACTAAAGCCTTTGATTGTGGAGATCACAACAAACTATGGCAAGTCCTTAAAGAGATGGGAGTACCAGACCACCTCACATGTCTCTTGAGAAACCTATATAAGGGTCAAGAAGCGACAGTTAGAACTGGATATGGAACAACTGATTGGTTTAGCATACAAAAAGGAGTACAATATACAATGTATATTGTCCTCTTACTTATTTAATTTATATGCAGAGTACATGAGCCGCTTCGGCGGGAGGGCGGGGTAAAAGTCTAATAAATAAATAAAATCATACAAAATGCCAGCCTGGATGATTCAGAAGCCGGAATTAAGATTGCTGGGAAAAACATCAACAACCTCAGATATGCAGACGATACCACTCTATTGGCAGAAAGTGAAGAGGACCTAAAGAGCCTCTTGCTCAGGGTAAAAGAGGAGAGCGCAAAAGTTGTCTTGAAACTCAACATCAAAAAAACTAAGATCATGGCATCCGGACCCATCACTCCTTGGCAAATAGAAGAAGAAGTCGTGGAAGCTGTGACAGACTTCACGTTCCTAGGATCCAAGATCACTACAGATGGTGACTGCAGCCATGAAATTAAAAGACACCTGCTCCTTGGGAGGAAAGCAATGGCAAACCTTGACAGCATAATAAAAAGTAGAGACATCACCCTGCCAACAAAAGTCCGTATGGTCAAAGCAATGGTATTCCCAGTAGTACTGTATGGCTGCAAGAGTTGGATTATAAGGAAAGCTGAGCACCGAAGAATAGATTCTTTTGAATTATAGTGCTGGAGAAGACTCTTGAGAGTCCCCTGGACTGCAAGAAGATCAAATCAGTCAATCCTAAAAGAAATCAGCCCTGACTGTTCCCTGGAAGGCCAGATACTGAAGCTGAAGCTCAAATACTTTTACCACCAAATGAGAAGGGAGCACTCACTGGAGAAGACCCTGATGCTGGGAAAGATTGAAGGTCAAAGAAGAAGGGGACAGCAAAGGATGAGATGGTTAGACAGTGTTATCAAGGAAATGAACATGAAATTAAGCAAACTCCGGCGCACGATGGAAGACAGGAGGGCCTGGCGTGATGTGGTCCCTGGGGTCGCGAAGAGTCAGACTCAACTGTGTGACTGAACAACAACATGTCTATTCAAAGATGCACATTGAATCCTACCAGACTATTTTGTTTTAAAGTTGCCTGTTTTGTATTATGATACCATTCAGAATTTGCTCACCAACATCCTTATAGAGTAAATGATATGTAATGCTTAAGACTGTAGTAGATTTTAGTACTGTATGAAAGCTTGCTTTCTAAGGGTTGGATACAGAATATATTGGCAATTGGCACCTATTCCCCTTTCTTGCTTCAGACCTCCCTCAGGCTCCCCCATCTACTAGAAGAGGCATTTTGTGGACATTTGTGGACTGCAATGACAAGGGAAGGCAGGAATATTCCATTTTGCTAATACAAACTTAGACTGTATCCAACCATAAGCAACTTTCCATAAGGTTATGTTAAAAAATGAGGTATTTACCTTGTTGAGTTTTCCAAGAGATGATATAAGATCTGCCCACTCACTTGAAGATTCAAAGTTCCTCAAAGCTTTGTCAATTGCTGAGGAATAATTTCTGTATCTATAATCACCAAGCAGCTCCTGCTCTTCAGGATCCATTTTAGATTTTCATAGCCAAAGCTGTCTGGTAAGTTAAAAAAAACAAACAGTGAAACAAAACACAATGGCCTTTGATATACTGAACTCATTCTTTGCCAAGTATACGCGCAAATATTCCTAATGAGAGACAATAAATGTAGAGTCAATATTTAGAAATATTAACACTTTATATATCACACTGAAAGAAGTTAGCTTCACAAAGAAGCTGGAACAACACAGCTTCGAAGCTGTAGCTCAGTCCAAACAATGCTTTGGTTTGCAAGACTCATCCATTGTTCTATGGAGAACCTTGAAGTTATCAGGTTCATTCATAAATTATTTTACTGAAAATGCTCAAAGATAGAAGTATTGTTCGCTTAAGCTAAAATGCTTTACTTTCCTGCATAAACGTTAGTTTTCCAGCTAAGTAATGACTAAAGCCTAAAAATGTATAAACTGTGTACTGACATTAAAGAAATATATTTTCCTCTACACATATGCAGAGTTGTACTATTACAAGTTTACAACAAGATATGTCATACTTTATATACAGAAACAAAACAGGCAGCTACACCACACAAATTATACTGCATCTTACTGTCTAAACCCAAACAGTAGCAATGGAACGACATCCATATAAATATTTGGTAAGCCTGTCATTAGCACCTAAGGTCAGAAACCTTCAATATTAAATGGCATAAATTTTAGTGAATTAAATTAGAACAGTGAGATGGGTGTGTGTGGCTGAAGTTAAGCAACTGAAGTGATGAGGTCATTAGCTAATAGTTTTGTAAACTGTGTTCATATGAAAGATAATTCTCTTAAGTATTTTCATCCAGTCTAATGAAATAAAAGCAAAACCCTTTCCCCCATTTAATAGCGAAAGTTTCTGACCTTAGGCACTAATGACAGGCTAACCAGATGTTTATACGGATATTGTTCCATCACTACAGATTAGTTGTAGACAGTAAGACGCAACATTAATGTGTGTGCTGTGGTTTCCTATTTTGTTTCTGTATATAAAACATGAGTTGCAGAACTGCAGTACTACATGTGTGTGGATAAAAATATTTTTAATGTCTCTAGTAAACATATTATCTGAGGAAGTGTGCCTGCACTTTTGTTGGGCTTAAAGGTGCCACTGAACTCAAAATTTGTTCTACTGCTTCAAATCAACATGGCTGTCCACCTGGATCTAGTAAACATGTTTAGGGTTGTAGCCTCAGCCACCTAACTGCCATGAAGCTGAAGTGAACTGGATTCATAAGGCCACATGGAAGCAAATGCTAAACATTTTTGTCAGGTTTTAGCAACCAAATTAATTATTAACTCTTAACAAAAGCACAACCAAATGTAAACAGGAGGAGTTGCTTTCCTGTGTTTACACAGTAACAAACTGTTTAGTAGAGGAATTCAAATGAGCAGTAATTGACGCCTCCACAATTTTAGCCAAAAATACAGAAATACCTATCCCAGGAGGAAAAAACATGGGGCTTTTGTCAAACACCTTAATACTCTGAGTGGTGGCAGGAACTGTAGTCTTACAGACCTTGTCTGAATCATTTGTCTTGATTTTAATGTAGGCCTATTGTTTACTGAGTTTAGAGATAATATTTTAAGCAGTGATTTGTATAACTGTAATTTACTAATAGCCTCAGCATACATTAAAATACATTGGTAAGACCAGGGAAAAGTCAGTTATTATTCCAAACTGACTTGCTCAAAGTACTAATCTATTAAGTGGCCTACAGAACATATAAAGTACATTACATATTTTGATCAATGAAGCTGATAACAATTAAATGGCTTAAGGTCAAACAAAGGGTGCCCAGAGTGCAGCCTCAAAGACTACAATCAGTATCTAAGCCAAGACAAATTATGCATGCCCAACAGGGCCCTTGACTTTCATTTCTTAAGTAATAGTTGAAGAGCCAGGGTTGTGTAGTGGTTAGAGACCCAGGTTCAAATCTCCACTCTGCTGTGGATATGCCCTGGGTGACCTTGCCAGTCACCCACTCAGTCTAACTTACCTCATAGGGTTGTTGTGAGGATAAAATGGAGGCGAGGAGAATGATAGGAGCCACTTTGGGCCCCATTAGGAAAAAAAGATGGGTATAAACAAAGTAAGTAAATTAATAAACAGCAACCACTTTAAGAAAAGCCCTTAAAATGAAGAGCATTCTCAAAAGCAGATTGCAATGTAGCTTGGAAATTTGCTGTTGGAAAAGACAAAAATACCTACTGGGGCAGTTCCAAGCCCTTGGCTACTTTTAAGGCAGCTCTCTGGATACCTGTCTTGCTATGCAGCAGTCCCATTGTAAGAGTCTGCTCTGAAATTTGTATTATACATTTCTAAACAGTTTTGCACTCCTTATTTACTGAATTCTCAGTCCCATATGGTACTAGGCTGTGTGGTGAGTTAGCTGTGGCCACCAGATAGGCTTCAGAGCTAAGTGGATATTTGAACCTGTGCACCACCAACATTCAAGCCAAACACCTTGGTCACACTGACGCAACAAAATCTACTTTGCCCTACTACAACCGTTTTAAAAGGGACAGACCAACACACAGCCCACTAGATGTATGGTGCTCTTAGGGTCTGTTACCTAATTGTGGCACCTAATTGAGAAGCACAAGGGAATAAATACAAAGGAAAAAAATAAAACACAAGCATAATAAAACAAAATGCATTTTAAAAAGGTAGCCAATATTTGTTTTTAAATTACAACAGTCAAAACTTGTTTGCCTTTTTAAGGTGCTATAAGAACCCTGATGAGTTTCAACACGACAACCCCCCCCCCCCTCACTGCAGTCCGCGGCAGTGATGCATTGCCCTGCAGAAGACAAACCAGTTCTAGAGTTCGAAAACAGCCGTTTCCTCGGTTCACCTAAGCACGGCTGCCTCAAATTCAGCTGCGCTATACAGGCGTGCCCTGGTGTCCGTGTGTGAATAAGAGAAACAGCGTACTGATTAGGCAGGAACAGCCTCCTGACCTCTCCCTTCTTTGCTTCTGACAGGCTCCTGCCCCTCCGTGGCAAACACCACCCCAACAGCTGGGAAACAGCAGTGTCAACATAACAGCTGGTCTAACACCAGCAGCCCCCGGGGAGACCTGGAGAATCCCAAAAACTGTGAAAAACACGCACAAAATACACAGACAGGGAGCGGGGGAGGCAGTACCTCCCCCGCCCACCCTCTTGCCGCCACAGGTGCAATTTGGGATAACGGGCAAGATACCGCATGCATAATAAATGGAGGAGGAAGGTGTGGGGAGGTTGCTCCTCCAGTTTGAATACATCAGAAGGGAAGAAGAAGCTTAAGCCCAGTAGACAGTGCTAACACTAGCCTCATTAACGAGGAAGGGGGCTCCCCTTCGCAAACCCCGTCACAGCCCCTCTGTACCACCACCCAGGAAGAGACAAGGGAGGATATAAACAAGTTGGAGACACTGTTTTGCCGAGTAGACTTTCTCAGTGCTGCAACAGCTTCTCCCCTACTCACCATCTGAAGAAGAAGGTACAGACGAAATGTCCCGCTGATTCGGACGGCAATGCCTCAGCTATCCTCGCCTCTGTTGCTCCCGCAGCGGCGACGTGTACCGAACAGAGGTGAGGGGTGGGGCGGAAGCAGGGGACTAGGCGGGAGGGAGCAGGCCAGAGAGCGGAGAATGGAACGCCCCGTCGCTATGGCGACCAGGCCCGGAGACGGTGCGGCACTTCTTCTGCCTTTCAGATTGGGCCGGTACCACTGAGGAGTGTGTCGACAGTTGGAAAAGCAAAAGAATATGGACAAGACAATATGGTCTCTCCCCAAAGTTTTCCAGCCCCAACCCTTTTATGATCGTTGATCTGCTCGGAGACAAAGAAAATGCTTCCCCATGTGCATTAAAGATGGTACATTCCAGAGACTCGGGTGTGGGGACGTATCTCTACTTCCATCTGCTGGCCGAAGCAGCGTCTGAAGAGCAAGGAGAGGAATTGTTCTGCAGCAGCTGCTTTAAGCCCTAGGAACAAACCGCTGCAGTAAAATTGAATTGTTATCCTGAATAATGAAATGTGTGTGTTAAGTGCCGTCAAATCTCTTCCGAGTTCCGACTTATGGCTACCCTATGAGTTAATGCCCTCCAAAACGCCGTATCGTTAGCAGCGACTCTTGTCTTCTCGTAATGTGACCAAAGTACGATTGAACTGGTATGAGCGTTTATTTGGATTGGCATGAAAGTTGTTTGGTAATATTTTTTTAAATAATGATTTCAGAAATAAGAATTGTTGAGAAACATTACTTAACCTGCACTACTGTCATTAGTAGTCCCAGTATGCATGAGTCAAAATCATAAAGAATAAAAATAATACTAGTTAATTGGAATAATTGAATGGTGAGAGGAGAATATGAAGTGATTCATTGCTAGGTCTGGAATTGCAAAGCAGTTCCAGAACTGAATGGAGTCTGGAACCAAGAGCAGACTCCCTCCTCCTTTGTCATTTAATTACATTAGGATTCAAGTGAGGGGGGGGCGAAAGATACCTGGACAGTCCTGCTACAAATGTGATCCACCTTTTTGAGTCATGGGTTTGAGTAACGATTTTTTAAAATTCTGGTGTTTGAATTTATCCAGGATTGCATCAGGATGGGTATTAGGAAAAGTCTAGTGTACACACACACACAAAACCTTTATTGGCATGAAAGCACAAAACATCATGGAAATAAGGGAAAATACTAAGATGCATCAGTCACTTACACTTGGCTATAAGTCCAGTATAGATATGTGAACAACATCAAAATACATAGTCAAATTGCCCTGACCTGGATAGCCTAGGCAAACCTGATCTGGTCAGATCTTGGAAGCTAAGCAGGGTTGACTCTGGCAACTTGGATGGGAAGAACTCTTTGAAATACTAGAGGTGGTGGGAGGCAGGGATAGGCTTTATTCAGCCACCTCACTGAATATCCTCCAGGCCCCCCAGTAGGGGTCAGTCACCAGAGGTCACCATGACTTTCAGGTGCACACACACATGCACATAGTCATCATCATCATCAAGTTTATTGTATTAGCCATTGGCCATAACAAAACAAAAATACATACACACCCATGTACATTACATTAAGACATCCAACATGCACATAGAAAACACCAACCCCCCAAAACATAGGCAAATTGTTTATATAGTTTTAATATTTAATAGATGCAGGCCATAAACGTCAATTGTTTAAATAGAGATCTATAAAATTTTGGGATACAATTATCTGAATGGGCTATTTCACAAATTTTAGGCCACCCATTGCAGTTCTATTTAACCAGCCCACTTCAACCTATTATTTCCATGCACCCAGTACTCCTGACGAATGGTCAGATTTTTTAGTCGAGACAGAAATGCTGAGTCTTGAAGGAGGACTGTGGCAGAATTATAAGCAAGACTGACATGTCTGTATAGCAGCCTGAATTAACTTGTGCCTCTCTGTTTGGTTCTCTCCCCCATAAAGCTTTGCATGATTAGCTACTGTTATATGCCTTTTGTTCAGGCCTGACAATGCACTCTGTTCTGAAAATGCACTCTGCTCTGAAAGAACAGCTTTTTAAATTCTGAGTTTCAACCTCAAAGCTAAACAATCTTATGTGGCTCCAGAATCCTGCCTTGACATGGGGAGCGTGTTGCATATTTATAACCCAATAGATTATGCATTGACTCTGAGCAGAGAGGGAGGAATTTTACATTACCCTTTTTAACCCGTTTTGAAGCCATTTTTGATCCGTTGTGGAGTAAACTGGTATAGGGCTGCCATTTCACACATGGCTTTCCCCTTCCGGTAAAGAGCTGGATCTGAAGCGGTTTGCCATTTCAGATTGCACCGCTTTTTCCTGCTTTTCCCCCGCCGTTTTTCGCCCGCGTGGGCGATCTCCGGCTTTTTTAAAACGTTTGCTTTAAAGCACTGTAGCGCTATAGTGCTATAACACAACACTCCAGTCATTCCAGTGCAGTTGATATAGTGCTGTTGCGTTATATCGTTATACCATTATAGTGCTATTCGCTCTAAAACGGATGTTCAAAAAAAAAAAAAGCAGCTGGAGATCGCCCGCGCGGGCGAAAAAAGGCAGGAAAAAGCGTATCGGAACCGGGAGAAGAAACTGAAGACTACTTGAAAGCGGTTGACAGGTAAAACGCTTCAGCCCCGTTTCCTAAACAGGACAGTAGCGTTTGTGTGTGAAATTACAAATATATTCCAGTAGGGAACCGGTTCTAAAATGGTTCTTTCTGAAATGACAGACCAGAAACCGTTTGGGAAACATTCCTCTTCCAGATTATATCGTCTGTCTGAAATGCCTCTTTATCTGGTCAGTAAGGGGAAGGATTTGAGTTTCTTCAGGCCCATCCCATTTCTTAATTGACAGCTACTCTGGATTTTTCTTCTATATAATGTCAGTGTCAGCTGTTGTTTGGGGCTCCTTGCCAAATTACCCCCCCCATGTGGGTGATTTGCAGGGAAGTCAGAATGCCTGTTCCTAAATAGATATAAGTGCACTCTTTGTTTATAAGTATTGGATTTTATGTCTTCTAATATGATGAATACTGAAATTGCTACTTGCTTGTAACTTTTTGCATTATGGTTTAATCTTTCAATAAATAAAATGTACTTGGGGATAGTTGTCTCTCTTTCCCCCCCAAAACTATAGAGTCCCTGCCTCTCCCTTATCAAGCTGGGTGGAGTTGGGAGTCCTACACTCCTATTTTATTTAAAAATAGCACAGCTGTGGCAGCTTAACTGCAGGTTACAAATCTTACAAAGGTGAACAGGCATGTCCCACTTTGTAGCCCAGTGGCAGGACTGTCCCCTGGGGCCTGGGCTATGCCCTGACAGTCCTGCTCCAGAGGTCTGCTGTGAAGCGCAAGGTTCTGCCTTGTGCTCTGTAGACCTTTGCCTTGACCATCGCCACTGCTTCCAGCGAAAGGCTACGTCCTCCATGAGGAAAAAGAGTTGGCCATTAACAGCAATCATCTTGCCAGTGAGGCGAGTGAATGCTTCTTGGCCCTCCACATAGCCCTTTCAACCTCTTGAAGGGTGGCCCACCTTGATGTCTCACCCATGGCAGCCCAAGTGCAGGGAGCCTTTCTTGGAGGAGCCTCCTGCTTTCCCTCCACTTCTGCCTGCAGAGAGGGAGTGGGCCTCTTCTTCCTCCTGCTGGCTGCCACTCTTTTCTCCAGTGGCAAAATACTGGGGTGCACCCTTTGCAGGTGCCTGTGGAGGACACAGGAGGACAAGTGTTGGGGGTTTGCGCCCCTCCGTACATGGGTGTAGCACACCTGGCACTCTGCTGCACAGAGGTCACTGGTGCAGAAATGTTTCCAAACTATGGGTTCCCCCCCCCTCTGAACAGGGCCGGCCCCAGGTATTTTTGCATGCTAGGAGAAGACACCTTCTGGCGCCCCCCCCCCGTGCACCCACCAATTTCTAGCAACCCCCCCTTCAAGCTCCCTCACAGCCACCCGGGACCATCCCTCCCTCCCTCAGAGCTGCCCCTCCCTCCCAGCAGCCACTTCCTCCCACCACCAACCAAACCCCCCCCCCGGTGAAGCTCGCGCCACTCCCAGGGGAGCAGGAGCCCTACCACCGCCTGTCGAGCTGGCTTTCTCCAGCTACGCAGAGATGCTGGCCACCCTCCTGGCGTTCATGATCGCCACCGGCCGGGAGGAGCCCTGAGTGAGAGAGCGGAAACCAACTCTCTGCCTGCCCACAGCACCCTGTCGCCACCAAAAACCCTGAGGTTGCAACACACCCGCCCAGCGAGAGCACGCACGCCCTGCCGCTGCCTCCTCCCATCTCTTCCTGCCGCGAGTTGAGGGGCGCCAGCTGCGGCGAAGGGATGGAGACAGTGCTGTGGGGCTTGCGCCATGATGAAGGCAGCCAGGCCGGGCCAGGGGAGAACTGTGCTGCTGCCCCCTGCCAAAAGCCCTGTGTCGCCCTGACCCCAGCTGCCGCCGCTGCCTCTTTCAGAGGCGGTG
>NW_015173153.1:224548-237869 GCF_001447785.1 Gekko japonicus | reverse complement strand
TGTGTCTCTCTCTGCCTCTTTGGGTGTGTGTGTCTCTACCCCTCTCTGTCTTTCTCTCTATCCCTCTGTGTGTGTGTGTGTCTGTCTGTCTCTCTCCTGCTCTGGCTCTCTGACCTTCTCTCTGCCCCTCTGTGTGTGTGTCTCTCTCTCTGTTCCTCTGTCTCTCTGACCCCCCCCTGCCCCTCTGTGTGTGTGTGTGTCTCTCTCTCTCTGCCCCTTTGTGTGTGTGTGTCTCTCTCTCTGTGCGTGTGACTAAACGGAACTGCCTCATCCAAAGGCAGTACCCCTCTGAATAAGCTCGGAGGTGGCACCATGGGAAGGCTTTAGCCTCTGTTTGTTGGCTCTCCAGGGCAGGTGGTTTCCTGCTGTGTGATACAGGATGCTGGCTGGATTCAATGGACCATTGGTCTGGTCTAGTGGAACACTTCTTATGTTCTTAGAACAACCCATCTTGTGACATTGAATTCCATAAGTAAATGATGTGTTGCATAAACAAGTGTTGTGTCCTGAATCTACTGCCCATCAGTTTGGCTGATTCTGCATAGGACTACACTACAAATGTTCATGTGTTGTTTTTCTTTATTTACTTTATGTCCCACATTTCTTCTCAATGGGGACCCAAATGGGCTTCCATAATCTTTCTCCTATTGTATTGTCACAACAACCCTGTGAGGTAGGTTAGGCTGAGAATATGAGACTGGCCCCAGAATTACCCAGCAAGCTTTCATGGCAAAGGGGGGGGGGTTGACCCTGGGTTCCCAAATTTTCTAGCCTGACACTGAAATCACTATACCACCATATGAGATGGTGGATCAAAACTTTATCCACTTTTCCCACAGAGTGGTGGATTTCAATAAGAAAGACTGCAGGGAAGAGTTAAATCAACATTCCCTGTACCATAGACTTGACGGAGTGTACCCAGCCCCAGGCCTGCCCCCCCCCCCCAGTTAAATCTTTCTAAAGTTGCGATCCTGTACAATTTAGCTCTTAGGGAATATTGCCTTTTCCAGTTTGTCCACGATCATGACAGCATTTGAAAATGCACTCTTTTTTGTTTTTTGTCACATTGAGCTTTTTAGGGGTACAGCAAAAATGTTACAAACCTGCAGCAAAAAATGAAAAGTGCCAGTGCTGGTGGTTCAAAATATATGCATCCTACATGCAAATCTGGGATTAGTTAATGTTCTGTGTTGAATGTAAACACTGTGTTAAATCATGACATTGGGAGAGTGAGGAAAACCCATCAGAAATGTCTGCGACTCTGTTCCTGTGTTCCGTGAAGGAACCTGACAGCCATAAGTCATGGGCAGCTTCTTGACTTTTGCAGCTGCCATCAGAATCTGCAGAAGAAATGTGTTCTGATTCGCACTGTTCATACAAGTAAACCATTTATTTGAACAGGTCTTTTGCAATAATTTATTTTATTTATTTTATTTATTTTTAATGTAACTATACAGGTACATTGGTGTGATAAGAACGTAACTTCCTTTTACAAAACAAACCAACCCCACTCATATATAGCAAAAGTCACTGCTAATTTGCCCTTCTATGGAAATTGGACTTTTAAAAGCTGAACCCGGGAGGCTTTGTATAGCAACAAAAATAAACAGCAATAAACTTGATCTGTATTTTCATGCTTGTTGTAGGGTAGTTTCCGGTGATGTCAGGGGTAGTGGTGACATATGCAAATAAGTTATGCTAATGAGTTATGCTAATGAACTCCTGCACCTCTTTTTCTATGAAATGACCCCTGGCTGTCAGAGTTCTCCTCTCCAAAGAGTGTTAGCAGCAGCTGCTGGTGTCTCTGGGCAGTGCAAACAACTCTTTTGCCTTTGTGGAGAGCCCCAGGAACCGATCAGGGGAAAGAGGCTCTGAGACCCCTGGTGATGCCCTGCTAGGGCTGGGCTCTAGTGGCCTGGCAGGATGGTTTTGGTGCCCAGGCATTGGGGCCTGTGGTACGCAGGGGGTGGAGGACTTCTTCCCCCCACAACGATCACTCTTTGCACCCACTTTTACCCTCATGGCATACAGAGGTGTTCACACTCAGGAGGGTTGGGAAGGTATAAATGTGGGAGATCTTTCTGGGGGGTCCATAATTCGGTTTTGCAACCTAGAGACACTAAACTCACAGTGGTCTCTGGCTGACTCTCCTCTACTTGCCTTCCATGTTTGGTGAGGATTGGATTTACAGGGTTTGAGTTATGGCCCCACAAAGAAGATGCCCCCAGAAAAGTGCTTTCTGGGGAAATGATAAGCAGTCATTCCCCCAGAAAGCACTTTCCTGGGGGCACCTTCTTTGTGGGGACCATAACTCAGACCTCGTAAATCCAATCCTCACCAAACTTGGAGGGCAGGTAGAGGAGAGTCAACCAGAGATCCCCTGCAAGGTTGGCGTCTCTAGCACACTGGGGGACATTCTGCTGCCTCATGAACCTCAGAAACCCAAATCGGTTAGTGAGGCTGCTAATAATTCATGATGGTCCATGGTTCGCGAATGTGGTACATCATGAATCATAAACCAAATCACAATCTCCCGATTCATGCCTATCCCTAGCCATTACACACCGTTATGCTCCAGCAACCCTTCCACCCTATGCCTTCCCCTGGAAAACTGCATGGCTAATCAAATATCAGTAGCACTGTGGGGGAGTGTGAGACCCAGAGACCTGCCCTCCCTTAGGCAACTGCCCAGCCTGTTCCTTAGGTGAGTGCCACACACTAACCAGCAGAGTGCATGAGTGAGGAGCAAGGGACATCGGACAAGTAGGATTTCCACAGGGACACCACTTTAGAATACTCCAGACTTTATTTAACCATAGCAGAATACTTGTGATGGAGTTCAATAAATGGGGTTGCCAGACTCCTCTGTCCAGTATGACCCCTGTTCCTGTGTAAGTTGTATGAAGAGGCCATGGGGAGACAGGGCAAGTAGTCACTATGACAGTATGCCTGTGAGTGGAACAGGGTTCAGGGAGGATGATGCAGGAGCTGTACTGGAACCAGCAAGATGGCATCCCCATAATAGAGTGTTGGGATCCATGCTGGCTGCAGCAGCCTGATCATACCATACCAGATATATTGTTTTTCCCAGGTCTCCTTCCAATGGACTGCCATGTGCACAGATACCAAACAGATACATAAGAAGCAATCCTAGACAGGTCTACTAAGTCAATGGGGATTACTTTTAGGAAAGTGTTATTGGGATTGCAGCCATAGGAAATAATGGGTGGTGTCCCTGATGAATGGCACGATGGCCATGACAGGTAGAGTCCTTCCTGTGGGGGTCTCATCTTGCTCGGTTGCCCCCCTCTTGAGGCACATGGAATGGCAATCGAATTGACACTTATCCATCCTCTGTGTGGAGTTGCCATATGATCGTGCTCCATCTGCTAGGGCTACCGCATAGGGCTCCAATCCTGCAAGACCATACATGTTATGATTGTTTGGCCTGTGGTTCACCAGGGCATGGTTCCCCCTGTGTCCCCTACCTTCTGGGGGCACTCTGGCAAGGACCCATGCTGATGGGCCAGTATGTGGCTGCCAGCAGCCCTGTTAGGTCCCCCACCCCCACCTGGCATCATAGGCAGCATTCCTAGGAACATATTTTTGGGAGTACATCCCATTGCATGCCACAAGGCATACTGCTGAGTTGAGGTGCTTTGGGTTGCCCCCATAAATGCTCAGTGGGTGTGAGGGAGAAGGGGCAGGTGGTAGCAGACTCCACCCCGCTCACTTGTTGGGTGCAGTGTTCCCTCCCCCCCAGGGGGGCTGTGGAGTTGCCACTTCAGTATGTGACTCTAGAGATTGAATACATACAGGGCTATTTTTGGGCAGGAACGCACAGGAACGGAGTTCCGGCTGGCTCCCAAGTTGGCCACACCCAGCAGGAACTCATAAGCATAATAGGCCACACCCAACAGCAGAAACCCATTAGGATTGGCTACATTAGGGGTGTGTGGCCTAACATGCAAAGGAGTTCCTGCTACAAAAAAGCCCTGGGTTTTGACAACAAACAAGGTACACAGAATAAGAAGTGAAAGGTGGGTGTGGCTGGATGAGCACAGTTCTGGTAACATGGGGGTGCGGCCTAATGTGGTAATGAGCTGTGCTGTCAGGGGTGTGGCCCAATATGCTAATGAGTTCCTGCTGTTGGGTGTGGCCTATTATGCTAATGAGTTCCTGCTGGGCTTTTTCTACAAAAAGAGCCCTGATACATATAAGAGTTCTGAAATGAGATGTGTCCTACCTGGGGTTTATGTAGTGCTAGGGTTCCTGTGATTGGATGCAGAGGAGGGGGTATGATTGGCTGTGCCTGCAGTCGGTATCCTAAGCTACACTGGTGTTTGTGGACTGGATTGTGGCTCTTTGTGTGAGTGTTTTGACAGAATATTAGATTAGCAGTGTGCTTAAAGTACATCCATGGCACAATGGAATGTCTCTGTGTGTTGTGTGTGTGCACGTGTGTCTTTTCCTGTTTAAGAAAGCAGACTGTGATTCAAACTCCCACATGGCCTTAGATTACTCGCTCATGCTTAGATACCCTCACATGCTTGCACACGGGATGAGCTGAAGTAATTGGAAAGCTCTGCCCTTTTTACTTGCTCAGAGGCAGCCTTTACCAGGGTTCCCCAAGCCACTGATATTGCGAGAGGCTGGATTTTACCTTGGGGTGGTGGCACAACAAAGAGAAACACACTTTACATGCACACAAGCATGCTACATGAGTTTATGGCAGGCATAACTTCAAGCATAATGCCTGGTAGGCCCCCTGTGCACTTTTACGCCTGCCTCCAGTCAGGACTGCGCTGCTAATTACTTTAAGGTCTGCTGTATATGCATGTCTCTGATTATTTTATTACAGGTGGCTAGGGAAGAAAAACTTTCTTTTTTTTGCTCAACTCTTTTTCACTGGTGGGTGGAATGGAATAAACGTATTAGGAGTAAAATATGCAACATTTTTAAATCACAGGGGTGTTTTCCACACAGGGACAGGCTTGTATGTTTTTCCCCCTAATGCTGCTGTGGCTGCTGATGCAGTGCAGCAGCAACGGGGCTTCCACATGACAGGTTTCCCTGCCCCAGCCCCTGGCAGTGCCCCCCACTTGCCTTTTCCGTTGTTTAAAATTATCAGTTAAATATTGTTATATAACAATTTGCATTAAATAATTGCTGGTTTCCCAGTCTTCATTTTTAAAAGTCTACAACTTGATAATTAATTTATTTACTTTATTTATAGTCTATCTTTCCCACTGAGACTCAAGGTGGATTACAAAATTTAACAGTATAGGAACAGTCTATAACAAACATTGTAACAAGAAGTGCAGTAAAAAAACCCAGTGCCCATAAACTACAGCTGTTGTCCCTTTGTGAAAGGGACAACTTAAGCAACTCTGTTTGGTCTCTTTTCCTTTAGATCTCTACTGGGAAATGCAGGAATGTAGGACAAAATGAGCCCAGGCCCAGTGCAAATGTGCTAAAAGAGGGGTCAGACCTCTGCCCAAATCCACCCTGACCAAGCAGGACTTTTCCCCAGAGATGAGGGAGGGAGATAGAGGGAAAGAAGAAGAAGAAGAAGAGATTGGATTTATACCCCGCCCTTCACTACCCAAAGGTGTCTCAGAGCAGCTTACAAACTCCTTTCCCTTCCCCTCCCCACAACAGACACCCTGTGAGGTAGGTGGGGCTGAGAGAACTCTGACAGAAACTGCTCTTTTTCAAGAACAGCTGTGCCAGAATTATGGCTTTCCCAAGGTCATCCAGCCAGGTGCAAGTGGAGGAGTGGGGAATCAAACCCGGTTCTCCCAGATTAGAGTCCGTGCACTTAACCACTACACCAAACTGGAAAGCCAGTCAGTAAGTCCCTGAATGCAGGAAGATGTTTATTAAGCTCACACCGACCAAGAAAATTCAAAAGCACTTCATTGTATTACACTTATACATAGGAGCAACTACATACAAGGAAGGCTTTACAGGTAGCTGATACAATTTGAATTCGAGAATCCCAACAGGCAGTGAAGGAGATTCTGCCTTTCCCTGCCCCCTTTGCTGGTTTTGTACTCCTTTGTGGTTTCTGCCCTCTGTTACAGGAATTGGATGGTAATCAGTCAGATCTGGGTGGGTGGTGCTACAGCTTTCTAGTGAAAACTGCTCCTTTCCCTCTGATCAGAAGGTTGCAGTGGGCCAGTTCTGGAGACCTGGTAGGGCCTAATCCAGGGGCATCTCCAGTACCTTGGCCAGAGGTTTCCAGCACAATTGCAAAGATACCATGGTGGAGGGGCTGAGATTGGAGAGGTATACACAATGTCCTTTTGTGTTCCCTGCAACCAGGAAAAAGTACCTTCTGTTTTTGTTGTTTGCATTTGCTGCAGACAATGGAACAGAGTCATCTGCTTGTTGTAGTTTGTCTTTGAACTACCTTCAATTGGACACAATCACACCAAGACACAGTCACCCACATGTTTATGCCTTCAGCCTAGCATTCCATAAAACAAAGATCAGCTAATAATAAGAAACACATAAACTCAGTTACACTGGGTGCAGGCTAACATTGCATATTTGCTAAAAGAAAGCATAAATTCAAGCATGGATAATAAAAAAAAACCCCATAAATTCCAGTAAACCATAAGTGCAAAACTCCTTTAGTTTCTCACAACTGTACTATGATGTTGTGCAGAAGTGGGGCAAAGCCTGCTTCTCAACAGCATTGAATCTCAGGCAATGGAAGAGATATGTAATTGTCAGATTCAGTCACACAATTTATTTTCAGGGATATTTTCAAGATATGTTCAGCTGTATTAGCAGATGTTGCTACACCTGGAAGTTGGTTCCAAAGTAGATTTCCCATGTTATTAAATAACTACAGCCAAAACTTAAAATCTAGAGATAAGGAGCATGGTTTTCTGGCAGACTGCCACCCAGTGAGCTTTAGGGCAGAGTGGAGTTTTTGATCTCCTCTGTTCGAATCTTTCACCACCATGGTTCGCACACAGAGAAGTTCACCAAGGATGAACACTTTTTTCACTAACAAACTGGCCATGAGGCCCATCAGCACCTGGGGGCATAAGTGCTGAGTAAACTGGAGTCTTTGCTCCCTCATCTGCAGATTTGAGGCCTTGGGGACCACCCATGTCAGTTCTGACCCACCCAGAACAACAAGCATTCAGTAGAATACCATCAGCTTTTCTAGTCTTCTTCAGCAGCCTTGCATAAATTCTGGACAAGACTGTCACTCCAGTTTTTGACACTCCATAAAGCATATTTGGCCAGCCCTCCTGCTCATGTACTTCCTTGGTATCTTCCGCAAATTTTTCCATGAGTTTCACAAGTTCCTCTTCTGTAATTGTATCATTGCAAAACTTCTGCTGTAGGTCCTCACTACATCTGACATGTGTTTGTACACTCAAGAGACTGGATACATTCACAACCCTGCCTACAACAACCGACATCTCATGGACAGCAATGCTATGTAGAGTACTAAAACAAGATCACATGGCAATAGAAGAAGCCAGTTAAGGTCAGTGGAAAACTTTGGGTGACATATCTCACACGAATCATACAATTTCATGAGGCAGCAGAATTTCACTTAGTGAAATAGGTACACTCGGTCAAGAAAGTAATAGGGTGCCCATAATTTCAGGTGCTTCCTGAAATGATTGAAACTTGGTAGACTGACTAGTTTTATAATACTGCAATATATAGGCAATAATTCTAATTTATTCTATTGCAATTACTGATGCAATCTATATGATAATGAAGCATTTATAATGGGGGTCCCCAAGCTTTTGGAGCCCGCAAGCACATTTGGAATTCTGTCATAGCTTGGTGGGTGCAAACACAAAATAGATGCCATAAAATAGTTGCTGCGGGAGGCAGAGCCAGCCACAAAATGGCTGCCATAGCTTACATTCAGTGAAGATACCTGTCCTTTGGTGGCAGCTACAGTCAAAGCAAAATTTTTAAAAATCCACACAGCAAATCCAATCTCCATTGGCCAATCAGACGCCTTGCTGGGCAAAAGCCACACCCACTTTCTTAAACACTTGGTGGGGGCTAGGAAAGTTGTCAATGGGTACCATGGTGCCCACAGACACTGTGCTGGGTAACCCTGCTCTATAATGTAAGGGATCTTTCTGGAGCTGCAGAAGGGCATGATCATAATTCTGTGCCTTATGGAAGACATCCTCTGTGCCTACGAAAAGATGAGTTATACCCATCCATTCAGTTTATAGAAGTGGCAGTGGCCACTTTGGATTGCTTTACAGATTCATGTAGAGCTCCTGACAAGTCTAAGGTACAGACAATAGAGGCCACATATTTATGTATATTTATTAAAATATTTTTGCCCCACTTTTTGGTACAAGTACACCCAAAATTGCTTACGATCACATAATAATGTACTGAAATTTGCACAATTAAAACAATGTAGAAAACCCATCACTTTAACACAAGGGTAAAAAATTCCAAGTGATACAAAAATTCAAGCTGGTAGTTTCTAAAATCAGTCCCACAAAAACTGTGTGAGAAACAGCTCTGTGTTGCAAGATGTAACTTGAATTACACAGTATCAAGCAAGTTCTAAGCTACAGAGCAGAGGTTAGTCAGAGGTGTCCAAATTACAGCACAAACTGTCCAAACTCTAGGGCAGTTTGTCAGCAAGCATTTTACCCAGAACACTTTGGCATGTATTATTATGTTTGTTGTCTGACTACTGTGAATGCGTCTATCACAGTGGCCATGCCCAATGCTATTTGTGAGTCTATGGCTGCGATCACAGGCATCTTTAGATTCGACATAGGTGCGAATACCTGATGGATCAGACAGCAACATCTGGGAAGCATCCCACAGTTGTCGGCAACCTGTGCCGCTCCACGGCAGAAGCAGAGTTAAAAGACACTGGGGAAAGTCTGGCTCTAATGGGTTCTGATGGGCCACGGATGGACTTTCCCCTGTCTGATCATGCAAGCATACTCTCAAGCCATCGGGATGGTCTGATCAGGCCATCCTGGCTTGATATCATTGTCCCCCCTCCCCTTTGCAGTATGTGCATCATCACAAACTCCATAGGGAGCCCTCAGTGTGGAGGAGCAATTCCTTGATTAAGCACATGGGAAACAAATGGCAAAAAAACCCTGACTCACCTTTGGTTGTGTCTGATCTCACAATGGTGGGCTGAGCCCACAGCTTCAAAGGGATGTGTGACTGTGTCTGTATTTCTGCTTTGCAGCATGCCTTGGGTTTTTGGCTTCCTGTTTTCTGTGTGTCTGGTCCCATTCTCTGTCTCTGCTTATGTGTTGTATCCACTGGCTTTTTTGTGATAACTTGGGTGGTTCCCCCCGCCGCCTCTGCCACACTGACAGCTGTTTACTTGGCAGGTTTTTTCCTGTTCTGGAAAGTGTTGCCTCAGTAAACTTGGCTTGGAGGCTAAAGATGGCAGGTTTTGTCCCGTGAGGGAATCAATTGTCATCTGGCGAGGAGAGCTAAGACAGTAGCTGTGTTCAACAGAGTGAAGCAACCGTCTTCTGAGGAAAGTTTTGGCAGGTGCCACCTCTTTGGGCGGGACTCAAGCAATGCAGCCAGTGGATAGGGACAGCTTCTGAGTGACACATCATGGAGCCAACTGATTTAGAGGTGTGTGGAATGTTCAGAAAGACAGCTCTATGTAGGCATGCACAAACAGGAGGAGTGCAGGAACAACTGGCTGAAGTGGAGAATGTTCAGAAAGTGCCACCCCACTACTCAATTATATATAAGTGTCAGGGTCCTTAGGCATGTCACACCACACAGGGCTTCAGAAGAAGATAACTGCTTTATTGGTATTTCCAGGACTAAAGAACACGTGTACAGCTTGTGTCAGGAATAGCTGTCAGTATAAGGGCCTCTGACATCCCTCCCCCAATGAGCTGAAGCCAATGATTACATTTCGCGCGTGCGGGCAAAAGCAAGCAAGCAAGCAAGCAAGGGAAAAGCCGTTTCTTTCCCAGCTGAGTAAAAGACAGCTGGAGACTACAAGGTCAAGCTAGAGATAGCACACAGTAGCTGGACAGGGAAGAACTGAGAACAGGGAGGAGGGCACCCCTCCACATTCCAGATTCATGACAGGGCTACCTGACAATAAGGAGAGATACTGCTAATATGTACTTAACCTGCTTCCAGCTGATGCATTCATTACACATTAAAAATACAGAGAGTGTGTGACATTGGGATAAACCCTGCGAGTGGGGGGAAACTTTAACCACACCCAGAGTGTGAAAACCAATTACAAAGAGAGACACAAACTGACAGAGACAGATACAGACATCGAGATACATATTTAAAGTGAAAAAAGGATGGAAAAAAAACAGGAACCCAGGACTCAGAGCTTGGCTTCCTGTAGAAATTATAGCCAGGCATTGTTCCTCACTTTTGTGGTCTTGATTTAGCCTTGAGCAAGCAGGGAAACAGGCAGAGACAGATACACATAGAAAAACGTTCAAAGGAGGGGAAATGTGGCAATAAACAAGACACACACTACACGTGACATACCCAGTTAAGTGTGCAAAAACCCAAAAATTAGAACACACTTCGGCCAGAGCATAGGAAGGAGATGTTTAGACAAACCCCCCCAATGTCTTATATTTGCAAAATGCATCCTCACTGGCTAACATGAACTAATGCTTTACTTTGTACAGACTATACTTGACATTGAGAAAACCTAATAATCAGACAAGACAAAGCAAGAAGTGAGAAGATACACACTACATGTGACAAAGCCAGGTAAATGTACAAAAAAAGGAAAAATTAGGGGGCAATTGGGCTAGAGAATATATTTTCACACTGAAAATTATAGAGGTTTCACAACATTCATATGCCCAGGGGTCTTTTGGGGCCGGAGTGTGCCGGAGCGCTGCTCCGGGAGCCCAGGAGCTGGCAAAATGGCAGGCGGCAGCAAGCCCCGCCCCCAGCTTCTCTCGCTTCGGCCTGTCACCGGCTTCCCCGGGCCCGCGCTGGAGCGCTGCGGCCCCAGGTAGGCCCCTCGCCGCCTCCCTGGGCCACAAGTGGTCTAGGGAGTTTTGAGAGTGGAGGACTGCTGGATTTGAAAAAGTTAATGATATATGTAGGGAGGAAGAATGATACCACGGCAATACTTTAGTGCCAAAGTGGGAACATCTGCAATTAATAGGCTGCAGTACCTACAGATAAAAAGTTACATTAATAAAACTGCTAGAACCCCAAATCTGAACAGGCCACTTATTACAATACAGAAATGACTCTATAGTACACCTAATCAAAAAGGAGCACTATCAAAAATATACAACCTGCTGAAATTGAACCAAAATCTCAGTTATAACTTCTATTGTCAGGAAAGCTGGGAGAGAGACCTAAATCAGGGACTGGCAGATCAGAAATGAGTAGGTCTTGCTTTTTTTAAAAAAAAAACCCCCACATATATTGGATATCAAGAAATGTAGATATTGGAGTAAGGTGATTTACCTGAAGGTGATTTACATGTCGTATTATACCCCACATAGATTAGCAAAAATGTTTCCAAATACAACATGCTTGTGTTGGAGATCTGGGGAACATGGCTCTTACTTCCACATGTAGTGGGACTGTAGCATTATAAAAGACTAGCAATAAATCCCGCTGTAAAAGCAATACAACAAGCTCTAGAAAGATGTGATGTGTAACAAATTTTTCTAGAGCTCGTTGTATTGCTTTTACAGCGGGATTTATTGCTAGTCTTTTATAATGCTACAGTCCCACTACATGTGGAAGTAAGAGCCATGTTCCCCAGATCTCCAACACAAGCATGTTGTATTTGGAAACATTTTTGCTAATCTATGTGGGGTATAATACGACATGTAAATCACCTTCAGGTAAATCACCTTACTCCAATATCTACATTTCTTGATATCCAATATATGTGGGGGTTTTTTTTTTAAAAAAAGCAAGACCTACTCATTTCTGATCTGCCAGTCCCTGATTTAGGTCTCTCTCCCAGCTTTCCTGACAATAGAAGTTATAACTGAGATTTTGGTTCAATTTCAGCAGGTTGTATATTTTTGATAGTGCTCCTTTTTGATTAGGTGTACTATAGAGTCATTTCTGTATTGTAATAAGTGGCCTGTTTTAGGTCTCTCTCCCAGCTTTCCTGACAATAGAAGTTATAACTGAGATTTTGGTTCAATTTCAGCAGGTTGTATATTTTTGATAGTGCTCCTTTTTGATTAGGTGTACTATAGAGTCATTTCTGTATTGTAATAAGTGGCCTGTTCAGATTTGGGGTTCTAGCAGTTTTATTAATGTAACTTTTTATCTGTAGGTACTGCAGCCTATTAATTGCAGATGTTCCCACTTTGGCACTAAAGTATTGCCGTGGTATCATTCTTCCTCCCTACATATATCATTAACTTTTTCAAATCCAGCAGTCCTCCACTCTCAAAACTCCCTAGACCACTTGCTGACAAGTTTTTTTCCTGCCCAGTACTTAGTTTACAATTGAGAAATTATCAGCAAGTTTCTTGCACCAATGATTCCAAATCTGGCCCAATGCCATTGTAATTATCACCAGTCTTTCTTATTTGATCTTGTTAACTTAGCCATAACCATGAAAACAAAGAAGTACCAGCTATAGAAGCTGCATTATCCCACACTTCCAAGAACCTGTCTTTCCTCAACCACTGTATGATAATCTTTAACGTGGAGGCATAATAATTAACTATATTTGGGTCTGACAAACCATCTTTCTGCAGTGAAGCATATAACACGGTCCATCTTATTCTTGGGACTTCTTCACCCCAAATCATTTCTTTCAGACATTCTCTGGATTGCTGTCAGCCTCTGTCAAGCAATCATTAGTGGAAGAACAGTAGACAGAGAAGGGAACCTTGGAAGAATTTTAATTTTAAACGTGCCAACCATGATGTATTAATCTGGGACCATTGTTTAAGATCTGTCTCCACTTCTTATTGTACCGTACTGAGATTGTAAATAAAATAAAATCAAAAACCTTTATTAGGAATTTGTTACAAATTCCATACCCAGATCACACAAGATCAAGAAATAACACAAATGAATGACCATAAGCTTTAAAGAAGGAGAAAATTATCTGAAGTTATTGACAATCAGTTTCTGGAGCTGCAAGCCCATAGCCAGAAAATTTGTATTGGGATGGTGGTGGAAATTAGTACCATGGTAGTGAGCACATCATTATTTATGTATTGTTTTTAATAATAGTTTTTTATTTTATCACAAATCAACATACAAAATGAACAAAGACACACAAACAGGGGTCATTTCATAGAAAAAGAGGTGCAAGAGCTCATTAGCATAACTCATTAGC
>NW_015173153.1:222967-224461 GCF_001447785.1 Gekko japonicus | reverse complement strand
GCTCCTGTGTACTCCTGCAGGAAATGACCCCTGCACACAAACATATATTACATACAAATTGGGGGTCTTCTGAATCTATGTAATAATAATCTGTTCAATTACTTCTTACAGTATCCAGTTGGTTATAAAATATATATATCATAAAGCTAAAAATCTTTATCCATAAAGTCTGCATATATTTGTAGATAATATCTATAATATCTCTATGTTATGGAGTTATATAGTTCATTTGTTGTAGTCTTTCAGCCAAGTATAAAATCTCGACCATGTATTGTGAAATTTTTCTTCTTGTCCTCTCAAAAATAAGTGTCCATCTCTGCTGTTTCCAAAATTTTACTTATAATTTCTTCTTTTGAAGGTATTTCATCTTTTTTCCATTATTTGGCATATAATATTCTCGCGGTGGTTAATATATGTATACAGAGATAAAAATCATCCTTATTACAACTTTCTGGTCTTACATTCAATATAAATAATCCAGGAATAAAAGGTATAATACCATTCAACATTTTTTGTAATATTCCATGGATACATCATTATTTATGTACTTTATTATGAATGAGCTATGATGTAGTAAAGAGTCTCTACATGGAATCATTATAGAAAGAAGATTAAATGATAACCCATTTTGTTTAAAACCAAATATCCCCTTCCTTTATTGACACATGATGAACAGAGTCTTGTAAAAGCATGAAAATCCCCATCCCCATATTGTCCCACTTCCACTTTCCTGGGTTGCAGTGCACCAATCCCGCCCGCAATGTACCACCATAAAAGTGTCTATTTCTTCCTGTGAGCATTAAATGAGGCTTTGCTAACAGAGATCACAGCAGAAGGTGCATTTTCTTGGATGGATAGCCACATTGATTCACAACACCAACTTCCATTGAACTCACCCCCCCCCAGCTTTGACTCCACATAACTTGCTTTGACTCCACATAACTTGCTATAGGATGATTTAAGGATAGCTATAGGATGATTTAAGGATAGCTATAGGCACTCAGGCTGGAATGCAATTGGGTTGCCAACCTCCAGGTGTGGCCTGGAGATCCCCTAGAATTACAAGTGATCACCAGACTAGAGAGATCACTTCCCCTGGAGAAAATGGCTACGTCAGAGGATAGACTCTATGGTGTTATACCTGATTAATGTCCTCCCCTACCTTCCCCAGGATCCATTTCCCAAATCCCCAGGAATTTCCCATCATGGAGTTGGCAACCCTAGTGAGTATATGCACACACACTTTTCCTTTGCAGCTACAACCTGCCTGGCATGCAGGGGAAATGTGGCTTTTTTGCTTCACACAGATGGGAAGAGAACCTGGGGATGCTCCCCTCTATAGAGACAGAGATTGACTCCCCCCCCTCCGCTGAGCCCAGTTAAAAGAGAAGGCAAAATTGTTGAGAGCACCCATTCATTATCACCATTTTACAGTGATTTTAAAATACTGTGATGCCCCGATCCATTGTGGGTTTGTGGTGCAGAACTCTTTCC
>NW_015173153.1:217594-222594 GCF_001447785.1 Gekko japonicus | reverse complement strand
TCCAGACTATAGAATTTGGTTCCCCTGGAGAAAATGAATGCTTTAGAGGGTGGGCTCTATGGCATTGTACCCCACTGAGGTGTCTTCCCCAGCCTCCACCCCCAAATCTCCAGGAGTTTCCCAACCTGGAAGTGACCACACTACCTCCCATCCCCCTCTGGTGGCCAGGGGCTACCTGGGAGGGAGGTGGGAGGAGGGAAGGAAATGCCCTCTCTCATTGGCAGAAGACTTGTGACAGATTTCACAACAACCCCTAGTGCTGATTGGAGAGGCATGACAAATGATTGGTAGGACTTAGGGATGCCAGTCCCCAAGTGGGAGCAGGGGATCCCTCAATTTTGCAGGCTCCTGCCTGCCACTGGGGGAAACCGCACCCCCAAGAGCAACCACCAGTGGCTTAAAAGGGCCCTCAAGAGTGGTACATTCAGCACTTTTCCAATCATCCCTCTTTCTGCTAGCCCTGTCCTGCTGTATACCACCTAGGTCATGGCGACTAATTCAAAAACATTTGAATTTGCGTGTTTCCCAAAGGCTCAGGGGGATGCTTTCGAAAGACTTACCATAACCTAGGTGATATATAGCAGGACTTGACTAACAGATAGGAGGATTGTAGGAGATGTATTGAAGGTGCCACTCTTGAGTGCCCTTCTAAGTGAGCGTGTGTGCTCCAGTGGCAAATTCACCGCTTGGAGTTCAGGCGCATATGGCCCCCACTTCTTGGAGTTCAGTGCGGTTGCTGGTCCCCAACGTAATGACGTCACTTTTATGTGACGTCATCACATGGGGAATGTCCCTGCGTTCTCCAGGAACGCCCCCCAAAGCCCCCTGCCGGCAATGAGGAAGGACCTAGCAACCCTCGTAGCGCCCCACCCCTTTGTGCACCACTATGGCTACAGTCCTGCTCATGAAAGCTAGGAGGTACCTAGCTACTTGATTAGTGATATGAGGGTTCCAGCCAGATAGGAGATATAAAACTAACTGCTTATCAGAGGAGTCTTTAAACTTGCAAAAAGAGGACTAACTAAAGATTTCCCAAACTCAGTATAAAAATTACAAGAAGCAAAGCATGACATAAAAATTCAGGAGCTTTTGTTCTACACAGCAGAGTCTTTCTGTAAAGTACTGAGTTCGGAGGCGTTGAGTAGTGATCAGCTCATAGTTTATTAGTGATTCAGCAAGAGAAAGAAGACAAACTGGCGAGGTTCGAGCCCCACTTATATCCCTGCAGTACCCCACACCCAACACACACCACAACACCAGTGCTAGGCTATTTACAGTGGAGGAGTCCATCATAGGTCTCCTCTAGAATCTGGGCACTCCAATTGGTCTGCCCGAGGATCCGATTCCTCTATTGTTCTAGCACCTGAAGGTGTGCTAGACCACACGGCCTTGCTAGCGCTGATGTAATTATCTCAGTATACAACACTTTCCTGATGGGGAGTTCTCACGAAACTGCTGTAAAGGACTGCTGAAGGCAAAACATTAAATGTTGTGGAGATTTGAAGTGCAAGAAATAAGCAGCTGGAGCCGCATAATTGGGTGATGGGGAAATTACAGTTTTAACTGGGTTCAGAGAAGGGGTCCAAATCACTACTAACAACTGGAGTAGAAAGTCTTTTATTTTTTGATCATTTACAGATTTACAGATGAAAGTACAGGCATATACAGAAAAACTGATCTAGTAGAACGTTTACACCAATTACACAATAATAACTCAATACTGCACCAAATGTAAACCAATAGAAAAGTGATCTATACTTCCTTCTTAAGAATATTTCTACCATATCTATTGTACGCTCCAAGTGCATCATGAACTGCTGAGTACTATCGTTTAAGACAACAGGATATCAGGGGTGTCAAACTTAAGGTCCGCAGGTTGGAAACGGCCTGCCCATGGCTTTAATCAAGTATGCAGCTCTTTTCTTCCCCCCTCCTGTCCTCCCCCTTTGAAGCTTGAGGCTGCTGAAGTTCCCAGCTCCCTCTATCTTGTCTTTCCTTTGCCTGCTTGAGCAGGAAGCAGGAAGCTCTTCTGGGCTTGCAAAGTTACAAAGAAAATATGGAATGGATTTTTAAATTAAGGTCTCTGCACCTAGACTATTCTGGAATTGTTTCCAGCAACAGGAACAGTGCTCTGGGACTGGAATGACAGCCCCCAGAGTAGAAGGATGGTGCCTAGCAATAGAACTTGCGTTCTGGGACCAGAATGACAGGGCGCAGAGTGGAATGATAGCCCCTGGGAGTAGCAGCAGCATTCTGGGAATGGAAATAAACTCTGGGGGCCCACATTCTAATCCCAGAACACTTCTGCTACTCCCAGGGACTGTCATTTCACTCTAGTGAGTGTCATTCCAGCCCCAGAGTAGTCTATCTGGGCCTAGAGACCTTAATGGGAAATCCATTCCACATTTTCTTTGCAACTTTGTCTGTGCTGCCATGTATTTCAATGGCGTGTGTTCAAGAAGTTTCACTTTCCAGTGATTGTATAATTGGGCTGCGGCAGCAGAGTAGGAAGTCTGCTTGGGGAAGGGGGGGCCAAGCCGGGAAGAGGTGACTAGACACACGGGCGTGAGGGTGTGTGTGTGTGCAGAGGTTGCGGGATCGGAGTCCCAGCGCCCAGGGAGCCGAAGAGCCAGGAGGGCAGCACTCACCGTGGCCTCGAAGACAGGCACTGGAGGAGAACCCTCGGCACGCGGCCCCCGCTTCTTTGCTGCCCCGTGTGATCGGCACCTCCCCCTAACCACGGGACCTCCACGGAAGCTCCACGGGAGGTCTGATCATGCAACCGCGCATTATTTTGCCCCGGGGCAAACAGCCACGCTCCCCCCCCACATTTTCTGGCCCGTGTGACCCAGGCCTAATAATTGCATTGCCAAACCCCACTATTTCCCGACCTTTCCATTTTAGGCAGGTATCTTTGAGGGAGGGAGGTTTGGGAGGTGTTAGTCATCAAAGACAAATAAACAAAATATCATAAGAGTTTTAAGCATATTTGTATTTTAAGTAAAAAATAATATCTTTAATTGTGTTTGCATCTTTCATAAAGTTTGTATCTCTGCTACCTGGCATTACATTTTATGACATGCACAGACTGGCCCCATGAAGTCCCATTTATGTCAGATCCGGCCCTTGTAACAAATGAGTTTGACACCCTGGGACATATTTTAAAGGTTAGTTTGCCCTATGAGGGCAAGGAATGTAGACTTTTGGAGACTTCCGCTAGAATCACAGATAACAGTGCTGAATCATCATTGGGTCAAATGTTCCCCTCGATTCTTTACTTACCTTTCACAGACATGGCTGCACTATGGTTCATTCACATTTCATCTTTTTTCCCCTTCACAGGCACTATGCCATACACATTTGGGGAACATGTCCTATTAGCTGAGTACAGAGTTTGTTTCTCAATATCCAACAATCTAAAAGATTGTTGAGGCAACCAATTGCTTGAAAAAGAGTCAGACAATATAATATGCACAAAAGAAAGGCATTCAGATATAGAGGCATAGCCAAAATTTCAAGATCTGAAGCCAGATTCTTGTTTCTAGGAGACTCAACCCAGTCTCTAAACATGTAGCTGCATATCCTACACCACAATGTGATGCAACAAGGAAGCTTGAATCTTCTCAAAAAGCTTATTCAATGCGCTAAACCAAGTGGGAATTCCATATAATAGCTGAGCTAAAGGCTTAGCATTAAGTACACAGATGGCTGCAGGCACATCCTGAACATAAAAGAAGCATGTCACTGAAGACATGCTGCAATTGGCCAAAGTAAGTTCATGTTTCCACTGAGTTGGCCAACTGTTGTTATACAGAAAATTTATACCCAAGTATCTGTCTAATTTGTTCTATAATATTGCCCTTGACTCTCCAGCAGAAACATCTCCAGGTCTTTGAAAAGACCATGATTTTGGTTTTTTTCAAAATCACTAGACAAGAAATTGGAGTTACAATAAGCCACAAATATGGACAATAGGTGTTTAAGACCCAATTCTTTATGGGATAATACCACAATATCATCACCATATAGCAATAGTGGGGTATGGCTTTCATGGAAGCAATAACATTGCCTTAAGCCCTAAATAAAAAGATAGGATATCCTGTCCTTATTTATAATTGAGTTTTGGTCCCACAACGTTCTATGCTTGCCAAAATCAGTTGGCTCCGTGATGTGTCATCACAAGGTGTCTCTATCCACTGACTGCATTGGCTGAGTTCTCTCCCACCCACTGCAGCCTAGGCCACTCTTCTCTGATTGGGCCAGCATTTCAAGGTCATTTGTATATGAAAGCTGATTGGACCTCACTCCATTCCGCACCTCAAACTCCCCCCCCCCGAGACAGTTGGAACTGTTAGTTGCATATGCAACCTGGTGTATTCTGAGGTAATACACACTTCCCCTTCAAAAGAAACAAACCCAATAACACAACCATGCCACACCACAAAAAAGACAGATCACATCACAAGCAAAAAACCAGAAGGAAAAAAATGATAGGAAAAGGTGCCAGCAGTCACCCCATTACTGCCACAGATATGTACCTGAGAGCGCTTCAGAGGATGGTGTGCAGGTCCCAGGTTCATGTTATAAAAGCTGCCTGAGGGATTATGGACCATTCACAGACATTCAACCTTAACATACCTCACAGGGTTGTTGTGCGGATCATACAGGGGAGAGAATGATGTCAGCTGCTTTGGTTCTCACTGCAGGAAAATACTGCCCTTTCCCTAGGCAGAAGCTGCGGGGTGGGGTGGGAAATGTAAACCTGAAGACAGACAGGCAGATAAAGATGGTTGCCTGGAAAGAACATAGGGTTGCCAACTCCAGGTTGGAAACTTCCAAGGATATTTTATGGATGAAGCCTGCTGAGGGTGGGGTCTGAGGAGAAAGAAGAGGGGGACCTCAGACAGATACAATGCCATAAACCCCACACTCCAGACAAGCTGTTGCCAATCTCCAGGTGACAGCTGGAGAGCTCTTAAAGCTCTGGTGCTAATTCAAAC
>NW_015173153.1:186164-217464 GCF_001447785.1 Gekko japonicus | reverse complement strand
ATAAGATTATGCATGGGAAAGAGCAGGTAGAGAAAGAGGTACTTTTCTCCCTTTCTCACAATACAAGAACTCGTGGGCACTCCATGAAATTGCTGAGCGGTCGGGTTAGAACGGATAAAAGGAAGTACTTCTTCACCCAAAGAGTGATTAACACTTGGAATTCACTGCCACAGGAAGTGGTGGCGGCTACAAGCATGGACGGCTTCAAAAGGGAATTAGATAAGCATATGGAGCAGAGGTCCATCAGTGGCTATTAGCCACAGGGTATAGATAGGGACTCTGGGGCAAGTGATGCTCTGTCATCTTGGTGCTTATAGGGGGTCAACAGTGGGATGGCTTCTAATGTCCTGGCCCCACTGGTGGACCTCCTGATGGCACTGGTATTTCTGGCCACTGTGTGACACAGAGTGTTGGACTGGATGGGCCTTTGGCCTGATCCAACATTGGCATCTCTTATGTTCTTATGATGGTTGGCTGGGAAGAAGACAGGGTCAGTTCCCCTGGAGAAAACGGTAAGCTCTGTGTCATTATACCCTGCTGAGGTCACCACAGCAAATTGACGCCGAGTGCCCAAGGCCAGGGCCCAGAGCCTCTTTCTAGAGTTCGTTGTATTTATTTCCACAATGGGCCTTATTCCTAGTAGTGAATAAATCAAAACACAACTTTTAAATATTTTAGAATTCTACATCCAAGGCTCCCCTTTTCATTCTGTGGAAGCAATATCTTGTGTTTAAATTTTGGCAGCAGACAATTTTTCCCATAGTTTCTCCAGCTGTAGTTTACCAAAGTACATTTCATCAAAACCTTTCTCTGAATGTGTTTTTATGTAACATATAGCAGAGTACATTCTTATGCAAGTTGCTCCAGTTTGAGCCCACTGAAATCAATAGGTTTATGGTGGAGTAACTCTGTATAGGATTACACTATTAATACGTTCCTTCATTCACAAAGGCAAAGTGGCATCACAAAGGCAAGTTACAGAGTAAGAATATTAGCTAATAGTTTAAATAATTTTCCTATTAAAAGCCTGGATTTACCCCCCTTATATAAAAATGAGAAAACAACAAATTGGACAGCTGTCCAATACCAGTTATCTTTTATATAGTTAAGAGCAAACATGCTGAATCATGATTAGTAAGGTAATACATAACAAATGAAGGTCTGTTCACATGGGAAAACTACTCCCTCCACTTGGATTATTTTAAATTACCTTTCCCTGTGGGGGTGAAGAGAGTTGCTTCAACAACATTTGTGAATTTGGTCATTTCACAAGCTTGGCTCACTTGCCATATTTTACTCCTCTTCTCCAACATTGTGCTGCAATCTTACTATCTTGAAAGGAAGACTACGTTTTTTACCACATATGCTATCAAGGGGACCATCTTAAATCTGTATACCAGTTATACGTTCAGTATTAAAATAACCTTTTGTATATAATCATTTTCACAGGGTTTGTTTTATATTCAGGGTCATCTTATTTTTAGATAATTGTGGTATTTTCTTTTGTATCATCTGTTATCATAGCAAACATAACAGAATAAAAATGGCTCCAACAATTCTAGCTTGAGTATAATATAGTTAGACTTCTTTCTTATGCTATAAAATTATGCTTATTTTTTCAGAAGAATATGTGTTTCACCTCACCCCAGCACTGAAGTGTGCATCTCCAGAAGCACGAATCTGTGTCTGAACAGTCTTTCTACATTCAGTAAGGCTAGTTCTCCCTTCTCCCTCAAAGTAGGCAAAAATATTATAATATTTTATTTTGCAGTTTTCACATTCATTTTCATGTAAGTTTTTAATTAGTACGTTACAGAAAACAATATTGACAGAGAAAAGTGATACATACACATTATCTTTTAAGGATTTCCATTTGATTCGAGGCTGCACAGGCGTTTTAAAAAGACCACACATGACGTTCTATGTGTTATGGAATTGTTTTATGTGGGTCGCTCTCTCTCTTTCTCCACTGCATCCTGGTAAATTTAAGCTACAGATGCCTGTGGCTGCAGTTGCTCTTTCTAGATTGAGTCAGGGTTCTAAGATCTCCAGTGTGCATATGTAGAAGTAATGAAAGGCACATTTACCATGGCTGTACTTTCTTTTCATTAACAAATTGGCCATGAGGTCTATCAGCACCAGGGGGTAACAGGGCTAAATAAACTGGAGTCTCAGCTCCCTCATCAGGAGTTTTGGGGGCACTGGGACCAGCCATGTCAGTCCTGACCCACCCAGGGCAACAGGCATTCAGTAGAATACCATCACCTTTTCTCGTCTGATTCAGCAATTGTGCTTGAATTCTGGACAAGACTGTCACTCCAATTTTGGACACCCCATAAGCACTATTTGGCCAACCTTCCTTCTCATGCACTCCCTTCTTGGTGTCCTCCACAAATTTCTCCATGAGTTTCACGAGCTCCTCTTCTGTAATCGTGTCACTGCGAAACTTCTGCTGCAGGACTTGGCTGCACCCAGCGAGTGCTCGGACACTTGCAATACTGGATACATTCACAACCCTGCCTATTAAAAAAGAAACCAACAGAACAGGAAGAGAGTTTATGGCCATATGATACTATTTACAAACCCCCAAATCCTGTTGAAGTAAAACTCAAAATGAGTTTTTGTTTAGGGTTGGGTTTACCAACCATCAAGAATTTGGTTTCCTCAGGAAGCATAGCTAACCTCTTCATGATCGCTGGGTGACTTTACAAAATAATTTTTTGTACTGCAAAAACAATTCTGATACTGGGCTATATATTCTTCCTGTTGTCTACCTGTGCTATTATTGGATCACCCTGGAAGAGAGTTAATGTGTGGAATGAATGGGAGCTGCTAGGCAGAGACATCTACTATAGAGCAGCAATTTGGGCCAAATGATCTTTTGAGTATGCTTCTGCCGCTTGAGTCTTTAATACGTTGCGCATGCATAAAAAATGGAGTTAGAACTTTCTCTAGTGTTCAGAAAGGAATACTAACTGCTATTCTCTGGCATCAGGATGCTCCCTCATGGTCCCTACCCTACTCAGGAGCAGATATTCACAAACCAGTAGGTGCTTTGCAGACTGTGGGCAACCAGGACACACAGGGCTTGCTACTGAGGTTCTGTAGAGTATCAAGGTCACTGTTAACATTAATAAACACTTCAATACTAAATCATCAAGAAGCCTGAATAAGGACTTTGATTAGAATCCCAATCCCAAATAGGTTTAAAAAGTAAAGTAAAGGTAAAGGTTCCCTTGCTCGAAAGCCAGTCTAATCCGACTCTAGGCTCATCTCCGTTTCAAAGCCGAAGAGCCAGTGCTGTCTGAAGACGTTTCCATGGTCATGTGGCCGGCATGACTAAACACCTAGGCGCACAGAACGCTGTTACCTTCCCACCTAAGCGGTACCTATTTATCTACTGGCAATTTCTTGCTTTTGAACTGCTAGGTTGGCAGGAACTGGAACTAGAGACGGGAGCTCACTCCGTCATGCGGCACACTCGGGTCTTGAACTGCTGAACTACCGACCTTCCACAGCCTGCAGTTCAGTTGTTATGTTCCCTTGAAACCAGTAGGGTTAGCTACAAAATACACGTAGCTAAGATCAGAAATGCAAGTGTACTTGCTCTGTAGTCTAGGAGAACAATCCTAAAAGGCCCTAGCCAGGGCAATCCTAACAACACTTTCCTGGGATTAATTTCCATTGAATAAAATGAAACTTGCCTCTGAGTATAGCCTCTGAGGACTGCTCTCTAGGAAATGGAAACATTTATTACTGTTAAACTAAAAACTAAACTAAACTAGGAAACATTTATTACTGTTAAACTAAAAACATGAGACTTCAGAGATTTCTTCTGTAATGGTTTTATCTACTGGCTGTTTATAAGTTTTTGCTGCATCCCACATGACAGAGGAAAGGATTTACTTGTTTGGACACAGCATGGTGATTTCTCTCCCACTGTGGTGCACTTACCATTAGGCTTCAGTAGGGGTAGCAACTCTGTGCAGACATCCTTCAATGCAAAAAAGTTTGTTCTCAGTGTGACTTCTGCTTGTGTAGCAAATGGAGTTGTATCTGCAACTGGTTTTCAGATGGAGAGAGAAACAAGAGTAAGGACCAAATCTGAATAACTAAACTTCAAGTCCTAGCCCATCTCTGTTTCTTCTACACTTAAAAGTTATTTTGGGTGTCAGACAAGATGTATTGTTTACCAGAAAGGTGTGCGTTGTCATAAATATTAAAGACATTCTGAAAAGATGCAATAAAAACAGTGAATTTTGTGTGAAATAGCAAATTTAGAATAGTATATAGGAAATGTCATATGACAAAAAACATTTAGGTAACATCTCCAATCAGATCCAGAATGTAAATCAAGCTAAATGTGGTTTTTGGGTCATCTTGTTAGAAAACAGTTTAAAATGGCTTTAAATGAATGTAAGGGAATCTTTTACTACACAGAGATGTGATGGAACTCTGAAAACTGCATATTTCGAAGAAAGGAAACCTTCCTTCCTTTAATATTTCTCTTCTACTCATTTGTTCTTTACTCATTGTCCTTACAATCAAAGTGAAAAAGGTAACAACAGAAACTACCATAGAGTGACTGTCCAATTTAATCATATATATACTTTATACAGTCCTTGTATCAAACAACAGCTCCAGCTCTGTGGATGTAACATCAAGCATTTGATAGATTCAGGCAGGTAGCTGTGTTGGTCTGAAGCAACAGAACAAAGTTTGAGTCCATGCACACAAAAGGTTATACCCAGAATTAAACTTTGCTGAGCCTAAAGGTGCCACTGGACTCAAAGTTTTCACCAAGCATTCGAGGCAGTTTCTTCAGCCCGCACTTTACCTTTGAAAGCAATCCCTGCGTTGTTGACGAGCACATTCAAGCCTCCATACTTCTCCTTCAGGAAGTCACGCAGGCTTCGGATACTCTGCAAGTCATTGATGTCCAGCTGGTGGAACAGTGGCTTCAACCCTTCTGCTTGCAGCTGTGCCACTGCCGACTTCCCCCGGTCCGCGTCCCGGGCAGTCAGGTACACATCTCCGGAGAACTGCTTGCACAGAGACCGCACAATAGCAAGCCCAATGCCTTTGTTGGCCCCGGTCACGACGGCTACCGTAGTGCTGGACATTTTCCTAACCAAACGACTAGAAAAAGAAATAGTAGAAGGCGACATATAATTTATTACAACAATAGTTGTTAGCTTAAAAAAAAGCAATAAGTTCTCTGTGATTAATAACCATTAACACATCTAAAAGCAAAGAACAGCTCGCAGCCAGCATGCCAGAAAGGGAAAACTTAAACGCAGAAATTGGTAAGAAAAAGAATATTATTTTAAGAAATAAGCGGCTAACCTGTCTAATCTTCACTCCTGCTGTAACTCCTACAACCACTTACAAATACGTTGTTTGATTCGCGTCGGTCTCAAGCAGCAGGACAAAGTTCAGATACGTCGTTTGTTCGTTTCAACACTGAGACAGCGTTATTGCGGGACAGGAAGGCCTACCCAATGGAAAGCTTGTGTCGAAGCAAACGCCTCTCTGTCTCACCAGATCACTGGCTGACACGAACCAGCGCCCGCCGCTTCCTCTTCCTGAAGGTCTGGGGAGGAATCTGGGCTGGGCTTGGCTTTGGCGCGTGGCGATGGAGTCGGAAGAAGGAAAAAGGTTGGCTCCTAACGAAGTGAGCTCTGGCTGTGGAGAGTTTAGGTAGCTGTGTAGTGACGAGTATGCCCCTCTGATTTCTATGAAATTTATTTCCCAGCAAAGGTACGCGGAGTTGCTTACAAGTACAGTTTTGACTGAGATTTGAGAGTAAACATGCCTAGGATTTAGTGATGTGTGTTTAGGATCGCAGCCAAAGTCTGTAAAAGATCAGGAGTACAAACTGAGGGTGTACATTTTATATGGACAACTTGAGGTTATTCCTCGCTCCTCTCCAAGCTAACACAGTAACAGCAATCATCTCACTGAAGGACAGAGGCGGGATTACTTGTATGCCTTAAAGAGAGTAATCAGATACCAAATTCAAGGAGAAGATTGTGGTAGCAGTGGAAATTAGATCATTTTTTGAATGTAAATAATAATTAGCCATTGATATAATTTCCTTTGTGTAGCTTAACTGAGTAATTTAATATATACATTTCAGTCAGTTTTAAAGATGGATTGCCTCTGTGGTTTAGGCTAACATTTCTAATAACTGTAAAGAATCCACCATGAGCCTCTGGGAAAGGGCGGAACAGAAGTCTAATACATAAAAAATAAAATAAAATCCTCTTTATTTTCATATAGCACCTGTGTTGTGTTCAGTGAGAGAGTGTCCTCCGTTTGCAGATACATCCAGAATGTGGGAATGCAATAAGCCCTTTCAAATGAGTGGCATGCTCTTATACACTTGATAATGCTTTAAGCTAAAGTAGGGCGGTAGACAACTAGTTATCCTATAGTCTTTAAGAAAGGATGATTAAATTACTGTGGGAGAAAGTTGTGCAGCCATCTTTGCAGTCACTTGCTAGTGTAGTCAGGATTAGTTACACCCCACTGTAACTGCCTCACCGATCTTTTGGAGTTCTTTGTGGATAAACATGTGGATAATGGTTACCCTATAGATATTTACTTGGACTTTCAAAAGACTTTTGATAAGGTACCTCATGAAGACACCTGAGCAAGCTCAGCAATCATGGGTTCAATACTCTTATGGATTAAAAATTGGTTAAATGACTGGAAGCAAAGAGTAGGAATAAATGAGCAGTTTTTGCAATGGGGGAAAGTAAGCACTGGATCCTACAAGGATCGGAATTGAAGCGGGTGTTATTTAATTGATTCATAAATGGTCTGGAACTGGTGGTGAGTAGTATAGTGGCCAAGTTTGCAGATGACATGAAACATCAGGGGAAGGCCTCAGTCTCTATGCCTGTTGTTGCCCTTGCAGAGTAACTAGGCCACTGTGTGAAACAGGATGCTGGACTAGACGACCACTGGTCTTATCCAGCAAGGCTCTTCTAATGTTCTTAATGCCTCTAAATTAATTAGAGTTTAACAGTGGAAATTAAGATATACATCTTTCTGATCCTTCTGCAAATGGGTGAGTTCAGGGCCGATTAAGGCGTTAAGTAGGAAGAGACTTTCTTCCTTTTCCCATTGTGAAGAAATAATATGTGTTGTGTGAAAATGTTGGCTGTACCAAAGTCCAGTTCCTTATTTATTTGCTTTATTTATACTCCACCTTTCTCCTCAGCGGGGACCCAGAGTGGATTACGTCATTCTCCTATCCTTCATTTTATCCTCACAGAAACCTGGTGGCATAGATTAGGCTGAGTGTGTGTGTGTGTGTCTGGTCTCAGATCCCCCAACAAGCTTCCATGACAGTATAGTATCCAACCAGAGTTTCCCAGATCCTGGTCCGACACTCCTAACCATTGCACGACACTGGCTCTTTTCTTCCCAACAAGTTTGGAACATATTGAGGTTAAACATTTAGTGTCTCTATGGAAACTGAAAGAACTGTTGTAGGAAACATGCTTCTTTCTTCATTTCTCATGTATAGGTCATGGATAGATTCTGAAGACATTTGATGAATATGAAGAAATGCAGAGGCCGTACGTCCCGAAAGAGGAGAAGAAATCACTCTAGATGTTTTTCACAATGTGGTGGTAATGTGATTAAAAACAAGTTCAAAGGAGCAAAATTATTAATGATTAGTGAAGACATACTTTAAGAATTTTTAGTGAGAGAAGCTCTATACATTAATATACATTCATGTTATTTTTAACAATATCATATGCCTGCTTCAATGGAGAGAAGTCCCACTGGATTCACTGGGGCTTACTTCCATGTAAACTTGCATCTTATCTATTGCACTGTTCTCTCACCCTGCCTCAAAGGTGCTAGTGATGGCTTTCATAGGTCTCCCTTCATTTTATCCTTATAGTAGCCCTGTGAGGATGTTTAGAATGAGATAGAATGCATGGCCCAGAAGTTTGAATCCAAGTTTTCTGGGTTCTAATTAAGTACTCCCAACTGTTGCATTACACTTGTCAATGAATGGGAAGTACACTTCCCTGTATGTTGTTTTTTATTATTAAACTAAGAATGCCACAGGTGCCTCCTACCTTATATGTGAATTGGGCAGATGTATCATCAATATGCAGACAACACCCAATTCTGTTGCCAGTGTCCAGCTGTCTCTGGTGAGGTGGTAGATGGTCTAAATTGGTCGTGGCTATGGTAGTGAGATGAAAACGAGTAAATCAGAGCTAAATCCAAATGAGACTGAAATGCTGCTGGTTGACAGTATAGCCAAAAGCTGAAGTGTCAGCATACCCTAGAGCATAAAATGACCCACAAGTTGAAATTCACATGGTATGTTAACCCATTGGTTTATTGTCACATGAATTTTGGACTGTAGGTTTTTGACAGCCATTGTTTTCATGTATTTTAACTTCAAGTTTGCCTATTTTTATAAGTTACTTAAATTGAAGTCATCCAAGCAAAAATTTACTTGGCGCACCTATTAATGTTGAATTTGTTGAAATATTTATCGCACTTACATAAAGTTTTCACTTTTTTTTTTTAATGCAAATGTAAGAACACAGCTATATGGTTGCAGGTTATAGCTTCATGAGCAGTAAGAATTACAGACACAGCAAACAGATCTTGTAGAACCTTGAAGGCTACCAGATCTATTTTTCTTTGGTTGTTTAAAATTTAATTTAAAAAATAGCACCAAGAATTAATGCATCTTTTCTACACTCATGTCAGAAAGCACAATCCTTGTCATATCTGCATAGAAGTGAAAGCCCCATTGAATTAAATGGATCTTACTTTAGAGAAAACACACAGAAGCAGGGGGAGCAATTTGGCCTTACCTGGGTATACAGACCCACTGTCCCATCCCATTTACTTCTTCTGTAAAGTGATCAAAATATGGGGAAAAAGTTGGGGTTTACTTGGGTTAATCCCCATTTAGCTGAAAGCTTCAGATTTCAGTCCTGAAGTCCTCTCACTTACAATACTGTTTTAAGAACTGAAGGATTCCCCCCCCCCATTACATTTTACTTCAGTGGAACACTTTTTTTTGGGAAACATACCTGTTCCTAAACATTAAGCCCCTTCTGTTGTCTCTAATCAACAGCTCAGACCAGTACATCGTATCCAAAGTCTCCATATTCTGTCTCTGCCAATGGCTGGTGTGAGGGAGGGAATTAAACTGGCATTTTAAGCTTGTGAGATGCAGGCTTGGGGAGCACATTCAAAAGATCCTTCTTAGACTGAAAAATAATATATGAGAGGAAATTACAAGAAGATCATTCTGTTTCTGCACAGCAGCAAAAAAAAAGGCACCTCTGAAGCAGGGAGCAGCACGTCAGCAGTTCATTCCTTTGGCCACTTGTTGCAACTGTAACAACAGGCGGGCATGAGTGGCTTTTAAAATGCACCTCAAGTAACGGACCGCTGAGAAACAGCTAGGTGATGTTTACATTTAAAGGAAATGGGGATGGTGTGGCTAAAGAAAAGGAAAAAAATGCAGCTCGGCAAGGCAAGGAGATCGGGTAAAAACCCACACCTCAGAGATTCACTGTGAGTTCAGCTGGGCACCAGGCAAGGAGGGGAAAGGAACAGCTGCCATAAGCCAATGTGAGCCCACAACCCACTTCAGCAGGCTTTGCGACTCTCTTACGGGTCGCGACTCATAGGGTGGGAAACACTACCCTACAGAACATTTCCTCTGAAAAAGCAGTGTAACATTTTTGGTCTTTCCTGAGACCTCTTATGTGTAACACCTGTAGTGTTCTGAGATGACGTGTGTATGCTGCCTCCTTGCCTTCCTTAGCATAGCCTACTTGTTTTTGCCACCACCAAAGACTCTAGCCTTAGAATTCTTAGTTGGACCCAAAGAACAGGATGGCTTAGTTGTATACGGTAGATTTACAGTCAGCACACGGAGGTGGCTCAGAGGTAAAATGGGATCCTTACTCAAAATAAACAGCTGTTTTCTCTTAAACAGAGTTTATTTAGAAGTATAACTGCATAAAGGTTTCAGTAAAGTTAATAAGTGTAATGATTTCAGATACATACAGTTCTTCTTTCTCTAAATAGGCTTAGCCACAAAGGCTTAATTTCTCACTTGCCACTTAGGCTAATAACTTCCACAAAGCTTAATTTCTTCACTTGTCACTTTGGCTAATAACTTCCACACAGACTTATTTTCCTCACTTGCTATTTAGGCTCAAAACCATCAAACAGGCTTATTTTTCTCACTTGCCACTTAGGCTAATAACTTCCACAAAGCTTAATTTCTTCACTTGTCACTTTGGCTAATAACTTCCACACAGACTTATTTTCCTCACTTGCTATTTAGGCTCAAAACCATCAAACAGGCTTATTTTTCTCACTTGCCACTTAGGCTAATAACTTCCACAAAGCTTAATTTCTTCACTTGTCACTTTGGCTAATAACTTCCACACAGACTTATTTTCCTCACTTGCTATTTAGGCTCAAAACCATCAAACAGGCTTATTTTTCTCACTTGCCACTTAGGCTAATAACTTCCACAAAGCTTAATTTCTTCACTTGTCACTTTGGCTAATAACTTCCACACAGACTTATTTTCCTCACTTGCTATTTAGGCTCAAAACCATCAAACAGGCTTATTTTTCTCACTTGCCACTTAGGCTAATAACTTCCACAAAGCTTAATTTCTTCACTTGTCACTTTGGCTAATAACTTCCACACAGACTTATTTTCCTCACTTGCTATTTAGGCTCAAAACCATCAAACAGGCTTATTTTTCTCACTTGCCACTTAGGCTAATAACTTCCACAAAGCTTAATTTCTTCACTTGTCACTTTGGCTAATAACTTCCACACAGACTTATTTTCCTCACTTGCTATTTAGGCTCAAAACCATCAAACAGGCTTATTTTTCTCACTTGCCACTTAGGCTAATAACTTCCACAAAGCTTAATTTCTTCACTTGTCACTTTGGCTAATAACTTCCACACAGACTTATTTTCCTCACTTGCTATTTAGGCTCAAAACCATCAAACAGGCTTATTTTTCTCACTTGCCACTTAGGCTAATAACTTCCACAAAGCTTAATTTCTTCACTTGTCACTTTGGCTAATAACTTCCACACAATTGGGGCGGGGGGGGGGGGAAGCAGCCACTGATGCCTTCTTGGGGGGCTTCTTTCATAGTTTCCATGATCTGCATGATCACAGCTGCTCTAATCTTAGTTACTGCAATTACACAAATTGTGGGAGCTGCCTGTATAGCTTCCACTTGGAGATGCTGACTGTGGATTTATGTGAGGTCTATTTGACCATGCCTGATGGTGATCCCCCAGCACACATTAGAGGCTTATGTTGGGCCTGCCATGTGCAAACTGGTCCTTAGTTCCAGTGGTTTCCACTCCAGGGGTAGAAAACAATTACTACTACTACTACTACTACTACTACTACTACTACTACTACTACTACTACTACTACTACTACTACTACTACTACTACTACTACTACAACTACATTTATGAATCGCCAGTCCCTACTATTGTAGGGCTCTGGGCTATATACAGCATACTAAAGACATTAGAAATATACAATAGATACAAACAGTATTGGCATTAGTACATTAATTTAAAAAATCAAGTGGCGAAAATTATAGTTTTCTCCCATTTCTGGCCTTTGATCTCCTCGTGGGTGTGGGGGGGGAGGAAGTAAATCAGTCTGAGGAGGAGGAGAGTGGAGGGAGGGTGCCAGGCAGGATGTAAAGCGTCACTGTCCTCAACCACAAGCCTGGCGGAACATCTCTGCCTTACAGGCCCTACGGAATTGCATAAGATCCCGCAGGGCCCTGATGGTGTTTGGCAGAGAGTTCCACCAGGTTGGAGCCAGGGCTGAAAAAGCCCTGGCCCTGGTCGAGGACAGCCAGATGTCTTTAGGGCCAGGGGTCACCAGCTGATTGTTATCCAAGGAGTGTAACGCTCCTGCAGCTTGCCACTAAAATGAGTTTGCTTTCCAGGAGATTGGAAGGAATATACCTGATTAATTTTGGTGGGACAAAATTTTTCTCTTGGACAAATTAATGAAATGCATAGTTAAAAATAGGATTATTAAATAAACTTGCCAAGGAAGATTCAAGGCTTTGTGAAAAGAAATCCTGCCTCATCAGCTTTTGGAAGTTCTTTGAGTGTGGTAACAAGTTTGTAGATAGAAGTAATCCAGTAGTTTTCATATACTTGAACTGCTGCGAACTTCTTGCATGAGGCAGAGCAGCTTTTTGGAATCTAGTTACTGTCCTGGTCACTGTCTGGAATTCTTGTTGTGCTGCCCGTGGAGTCTGATGAACTAAGTGGGAAAGACTTGTGTTTTAAACGCAGGCTGTAAAATTGTGGGCAACGTAGAAAAAACACGGCAGCAGATAATGTTTGTGCACAGGTCTAAGGAAGATGGTGTAAGGATGCAATCAGTGTTATGCTTTATTCTTTTACTTGGGGGGCAGGGATGGAGGGCAACATTTCCTTTCTTTGAGTCTGAATTCAAAACCTACTGTTGCAGTTTTCTGGGGAGCATGGTAGTGAATTTCACTGCAACTGCCCTTGTTTTGTGTCTGTTCTAGAAACAGGAAGAGGACTGATGACCACAAAAGCCCTTCAGGTTTGTATTCCTGTGACAGAGCCAAGGTAGCGACTATGGATCAGACTGAGAATGTGTCCATACTAGTGGGGACCTGCAAAGAAATGTTGTGGTAGCCCTGACCTGGATAGCCCAGCTAAGTACTTGGATGGGAGACCTCCTTGGGATAACAGCAGTCGGGAGGCAGGGGCAGGCTTTATTCAGCCACCTCTCTGAATATCCTCCAGGCCCCCAGTAGGGGTCAGTCACCAGAGGTCTCGATGATTTCCAGGTGCGCGCGCGCATACACACATGCACATATGTACATTCAAAAAAAGTACCAAAAGAAGAAGAAGAAATGTTGTGGTGTGTCCTCCAGCCCCTAACAGGAGTGCTTTTGGTTAGGTTAGAGCACTATGTAAGTAGAACATTCCTGATCAGGGGCTGCAGGGGAAAAGTTTAAGAGGGGATGAAAGTAAAAAGCACAGTTTGTTTTTTTCTTTCGCACCCTCCAGAAACCTCCCCTATCTTCTGTTATAGTGTAATAATGTGCTTGGGTTGAGGGTGGTTACCCCAAGCCGTTAACAGCACAGCACTGTGATTGGTAGTTTAATCCCACCCACCCCACTATGCTGCTCTATAAAAGTGTTGGGACTGCCTATGTGGACAACTCTAAGTATTTCTATGTTGAAGTAATGCTTAGTGGAAGAGAGTAATTAAATCCAACTTGGCAGAAAGGAGTTGTTTAATTAATTAATTAATTTTTATTTCTACTCAGCTTTTTTCCCCAGTAAGAAATTAAAGTTTCTTTATTGCATTGCAGTAATTACATTGGTTTCAACTGAGCACTGTCATTTTCAGCTGCTTTTGGGAAGCAATATAATTTCACTAATAATGTTTGTACTTTGAATTTAAACTGGAAGGAAAGAGCTGTAACTTAATCAGATCTGGTGAAAGGAAGGCATTTCTGTCATAATGGTAAATCCTTTGAGTTTTACAGATTTTACTTGCTGTCAGCCCTGCAGTTTAAAGCGTTAGCTAACTAATCAAATAAATCTTGCAGCTTTGTAGGAAATGTGGCAGTAAATTTGGGGCCCAGTTATCTAAATCACAGGACAAAGAAACTGATTTGATAGTCTTAGTAAGTAACTGAGTTTATTCAGAAAGAACATCCTTCATGTTTGTGTGTCCCAAGTTAAGGGTTTTTAGGTAAGAACCAGCTCCTTGAGTTGAACCTGGAATGTACAGGTAGCCAGCAAAGCTTTGAAAAATAGGTGCGGTCACACCTGCATGCTCAACAGATAAGCAGCTGGGTTCTGTATCAAGCAAGCCTTATGTAGGCCTTATGTTACAGTATTCCAGCCTGGTTACAGAAACATTCTGTCAGTATTTATTTATTTAAAACTTTTCTTTGCCAACTTTCAACTCAAATAGGGTCTCAAAAGAGCAGAAAATGAAACATTAAAACAGCATTTTAAAAAAGGTATATATAAAATATTTAAACAAGAAGAAGAAGAAGAGGAGATTGGATTTATACCCTGCCCTTCACTACCCGAAGGAGTCTCAGAGCGGCTTACAATCCCTTTCCCTTCCCCTCCCCACAACAGACACCCTCTGGGGTGGGTGGGACTGAGAGAGCTCTCTTGAGAACTGCCCTTGAGAGAACAGCTCTGAAAAAACTTATGACTGACCCAAGGCCACACACAAAGCCAATAAAAGCCTGTAGACACACAAATACATAACAACACAACCAGGGAGAAGGGTCAATAACAATTATTGTGGGTATACCAAACGAAGCAAAAAAGTCTTCAATCACTGGTGGAAGGCAATGATAGAGGAGGACAGATGAATCTCCCTGGCAGGAGAGTTCCAAAGTTTTGGTGCCATAACTGAAAAGGCCCTTCCTCAAGTCACCATCCATCTAGTCTCAGATGGCAGGCACACCCAAATCAGGGCCTCCAAAGATGACCAAAGTGGATGGATAGGTTCATATGTACACAGACGATCCTTCAGGTATGCTGAACCTAGGCCATACAAGGCTTTAAAGATCAATACCATCACCTTGAATTGAACGTGGAAACAAATTGAGAGCCAGTGTAGACGTAATAAGACTGAAGTGATATGGTCTCTATGACCCACTCTAGCCAACATTGTGGCCATAGCATTCTGTACCAATTGGAACTTCTGGACAATCTTCAAGGACAGCCCCATGTAGAGCTCATGCAGTAATATAATTTAGATGTAACCGGGAAGGGCTGCAGGTGGGTCACCAGCCAAATCTGGTGAAAGGCACCCCTGGCCACCGCTGCCATCTGCTTATGCAATAGGAGGCCCAAGTCCAGCAGCACTCCCAGGCTATAGGCCTCCTTGTTTAGGGGAGTGCAACCACATCCAGGAGATACCCCAATTCTTCGGTCAAACCTTTCCCCCACTGGTAGCGTCTCTGGTCAAGATTAAGTATGCCTGTGTTGGTTGTGTCTCGAAGGGGAAATAACTTCATAATGAAATTGCAGGTGATAAGAAAATAACCACACCAACTTGGTCTTCCAAGAACAAGGCTGGCTCCAAGAGCTCTCCTAATTATTTAACTTAACTTGATAACGAGTTTCACCCAATCAGAAATGGGCGTATCAATCTTTTCTTCTACATCAGTCTGTAATCAAGTGTTATCAGTGCAAGAATAGTGCTTCTGGATTGTTACATATCTGAATGTAAAATGTATTTGGAAGTATATTAACTCTGATTGTTTTTAAAACTTTCAGGTAGGACAGTTGATCATTGCATTGCCTGAAAAATGCTTGCTCACCACTGATACTGTACTTAACAGCTACCTCGGAGAATATATTATAAAGTAAATTGGTCTCTCTCTTACTAAAACCTTGTATTTGTTGAGTTTTGTGTTTGGAGCCCACTGTGTGTGTCTTTCTTTATGTGAATGATTACCATTGCTTTCAGTAGAACCAAACAGAGAGGAGAGTTTATGAAAGGTGCATCTTTTGCTTAGGTGCTACTAAGTGCATATTCAGAAACAGAACGATAACATGGAAAATAGGATCACCAGGAAAGTTAACCTTTAAAAACATTTTAAATAATGGCTAATAATGAAAGGGGAGAAAATAGGGTGCAGAAAATGTTAATTTCAAAATCTGTTTAAAAAAATCTAGAATATTGGTCTGCATGTTTGCTAATTTTTAAATAGATAAATATAGAAGCAGAAGAAGGGAGCAGTTCAGAAAAAGCTAAGTTTTCTTAATCCCCACAGGGTTTTAAGGTACTTGTGCAGAGTTAAGTGTTTGAAAAAGCTGTTAATTCTAATGAAATTTTAAAACATACTTTCTTTGGAGCAAGCTGTTAGCACTTTGTATAGAGAACAGTGACTGACAGTGCTTTCCTAAGCAGAGGTACACTCATTGACTTCTAAGCCCATTGACTTCAATGGATTTAGAAAGGTCTGCTTAGGATGTCACTTCAAGGGAATATTGTTCAAGTAAGAGCAGTTTTGGGTAGTTAGCAGAGACTGCACTAGTTATGCATTTTAGAACTTCATGTGTGCAATGTGTGGGAACATGTTTCTGGTTTTGAGATTTTCTTTTGCCTTTTTAATAGATGGAGGCCTCCAATTTCTCCTTTGACAGCACTGTGTACATATCTAATAGCAGAAAAATGGTCTCACAAGAAGTCTCTGTGGCATCCTTACCTGGATCTTCTACCTGAAACATACAACTGTCCTGTGTATTTGGAGCAAGACGCAGTGGACCTGTTTCCCGAGCCTTTGAGAAGAAAGGCCCATGAACAAAGAAGTCTGGTGCAGGAGCTGTATAACTCGTCCAAGAGGTTTTTCCTTTCCTTGCAACCTCTGTTTCCTGAAGACGTGCAGTCTGTTTTTAACTACAGTGCCTTCCAGTGGGCTTGGTGCACCATAAATACAAGAACAGTATATATGAAGCATTCACAGAAGGAATGTTTTTCTAGAGAACCAGATAACTATGCATTAGCCCCGTACTTAGACCTACTAAATCACAGTCCATCGGTCCAGGTAGCTAATTTAAAATGTGATCAAATATGGATGTGGAATTGGAATGGATATAATGAGACTGGCACATGGTAATTGCAAACTCAGTGTGTGCAACTAATAAATGCTGCCAAAGATGACTGTATAGCATTAGAAAAATAGTTTTTCTTGTTTTGAATTGTGATCAAATTCATCCTTTAGCTCTGCTTGGAACACCCAGGTCAAGTGACTTCTGATTTTATCAAGCATTTTGTATTTCACCTTGTGATGCATGCTCACATATTTGGCCATTACTTGATATTGTAATACTTCAATATGAAAAGGCTTCTTAGAAATTTACATTATTGTGTGTGTTGTGTGCCACCAAGTCTCTTTTGACTTACGATGACCCTCTGAATTAATGACCTCCAAAAGCTCCTATTATTAACAGCCTTATGTTGTTAGTACCAATTTAAAATGAGGAATTGTGCCCAATAATCTGGAATAGTGGCCAGAATCAGTGGAGCTGTTAGGAGCAAGGGGTCTGAGGGAAAAATAATTTGAATACACTACTTAGAATACTGGCATAGGCTGCATGTATAAGAAAGAAGACTTTTAATTCCTTTAGTTCCGTGTCCTTTATAAACCACTTGACAAGCATGAACATACAGTTGATTAGTGGAACTCTGACAAGGGAACTCTGGGTCTCAGGAGATGGCAAAGTGTCTTGCTGAAACTAAGCAAGTAGGGGCTGGTCTTTGTCTGGAGGGAGGAAGCCTTTTGAGAAATATGTCTACCCCTTGAGTTTCATGAGGGTTAACACAATCTGGTATTATTAGACAACTTCCAATCTAAATGGCTGAAGGTGGTCGATAAGAAATTGTATCTTCTTGGATTTTCTCCCCAAGCAGTTCTGGCCTTTAGTTCTGGCTGTCCTTGAGGGGAGATACAGGAAGATAACCTTTCGACCAGAGACTTTGTTATATATATGGTATCAGATTGATCTAATTTCTGTGCACTGAGGACAAACAAATACTAGGTTACAAACTGAACTCTCCAATGCAAGAACAAGATGCATTTCTTCCTTTAGGAGGTGCTATTGTCACAAGAAAAGGAAAAGGTTTCAGTTTTGTTTTTGCATGTGGGTGGGTATTCTGTTTGTAATAATTGTTTGGATACACTATATTTTTAATATGCTAGTTGTGATAATTTCATACCAAGTTAAAATGTCCATAGTCATATTTTATGTTCCTAAAGTAACAGAATGACTTTCAATCTGGAAAAGAAAAAAGAAATTTTTGTTTTTTTTCTGGGGAAAAACCAGAAAAAAATGGGTTTTTTTCCCGAGCTTCAAAATTTCTGGAAATTTTACATCTCTACTCATCCCTACCCCACCTTCCTGAGTAGATATAAATTACCTGCCTACCATTTTTCTTCTCACATTGACACAGAGAGTACTCCATCTTTCTGTGTTATACCTCTGAGGATGCCAGTCACAGCTGCTGGCAAAACGTCAAGTACTACAATGCCAAGACCATGGCCATACAGCCTGGAGAATCTACAACAACTAACTAGTGTTTTCCTTGCAGGAATTTTGTTTAAGCTAAAATTGCATCTTTCCACCCCCACCTCAAGGTGAAAGCTGCATTTAATGAAAAGACACGATGCTACGAAATACGGACGCTTTCACGCTGTGCAAAATACAAAGAAGTATTTATTAACTATGGCCCTCATGATGATCAGCGCCTGCTTCTCGAATATGGTTTCATTGCCACCAGTAATCCACACAACAGTGTGCATGTTGGCACAGGTAAGGCTGTGATTTGGTATTGTAGGGTCATACAAAGGAACTGGGGCTTAGAACGGTGGTGGTCATTGCTCACTGGGCTTTAAATTCTACTGATTCCATAGCCCTGCAGTGTACTAATCTGGGTTTAGGTGAGCTCGTGTGATTATAAACCATAGTCTTGGGCAGGCATCTTTTAAAAATGAGTAGGGCATGGCTCTGTGAAGCAAAATGAGGCAGGGCAACAGGAGTAGTCCTTGGTTTTTTATTTGTTTAAAATTCTTGTACCCTGCTTTTCCTTTGTGGCTTAAGGCAGTTTACAATTCTAATTTGCACCATGCATAATACAGTAAAACCCCATCAAACACCCCTAGCAGATAAAATGGCTTTAAAGTGCCTTCTAAAACTTCTAGGGGTGTTGTCCCCCTCCTCAGGGAGCTGGTTGCACCAGATGGGAGCCACTACTGAAAAAGATTGCTGCTTTGTTCAGTGTTGCTGGGATAACATTTACTGGCATAGAGCAGAACTGCCAGCACGGTGTAGTCAGGTTCATATCCCCACTCTGCCATGGAAGCTTGCTGGGTGACCTTGGGCCAGTTACAGACTCCTGCCTCAAAGGGTTGTTGTGAAGATAAAAAGGAGGAGAGGAGAATGAGGTAGACCAACTTGGGTCCCTTTTTTGGGGAAAAGCTGTGGTATAAATGCAGTAAAAATTATCTTATGTGGTCTGGACCTTTTTTCATGTTACCCAGGTGATGTAGGTGGGGGGAAAAACTGTGACTCCTATGCCATCATTATATGACTGCTAAAATAATAAAAAAGGTTTCTCTGTTGAACTTGTGGATATAGCCTGCAGCTGCTGTGTGGGAAAGCCCATAGAAAATACTGCATTTGTCAAAGGGGTATAGTTACTGCATGTGCTTACAAAACCCTGCCTGCTAAGCAGTGCCATCTGTGCATGATACCCCCTCCCCCAGTCCACACAATCCAGACTGCAACTTTGCCTCAGGAAGAAAGCAGGGAACAACTCATATCAGCAACCAGATAACTTGAGTAAATTAAGCCAGGTCAAGTTATATGTGTCCATTATAGAGGCAAGGAGTGAAGCATGTAGTAAACACATAAACGTTTTCTTTCTCTGTCTCTCATCACGTGAACACATAATGGAACAACAATACCAGATGTACATGATGACTTGGCTGCTCTTGCTCAGTTAAGCGGCATGCTCCTCCTCTGCTGGCTGCTCATCCTTCCGGCCCTAGGCTGTTGGGAGGAGCAAGCCAATGGGACAGGCAGTGGGTGCTCTGGTGGCCTTGCGGCAGTGGACTGACAGTGGGCAGCAAAACTGTGGTTATAGATTTTCTTCTTTACTGTTCATCATATACCATCATGGCCAAATGAGCCAGACTCATTGTCATCCTGCCACTGGGGATCATGGAGGGCCATGCCAGAATATTTCAGGTGCACCACTCTTTATTGTAACTCTTGTTCACTTCAAACATCTCTTTTCCTATAGATACTCTTCTTAAATATCTCATTCCAGAGGATAAGCAGAGGCATGCAAAGGTTTCCATTTTGCAAGAGCACAAACTTTTAAAGTAAGTATACACACATACACACGAGATTTAGAGTTTTTTTTAAAAAAACATTTCTTCTGTGACCTTGTGCTATATTTGGCTTGGAGCTCTGGACATTTCTGTGGACAGAAAGGATTTCTGTTCTTAGAGTGCAACTTTCTTGCTTCTGCTCTCCTGCTTCAGACTAAAATCCACCCCACCAAATGCTGCTCCTGGGAGACAAAGGACCCACAGAAAGAGCATACAGGGATGAGTCAGAAGTGTGCAGTGGGAGGGAGGAATCAGCAAAAATTAGCTCCTCCCTTCTGCTCATGGACATCTTCTGGTGGACCCAAGTCTGTAACCTTGATAATATTATTTGTGCTAAAAGCACAGTGCAGAAAAGGGGGGGGCTGCACAAAAGCAAAATGGAGGTGAGAAGACAGATGGTGCGAAGGAAAGAATCTTTAATGATTGTATAACCCTTACGTGTTTTGTGTGCAGCTTCGTCAGGGGAAATCTTTCAGATCCTTTTTAGATTCATTCCCATGTGTACATTTTAGCAGTGTACATACGCGAATGGATCTTAAAAGAATCTGAAAGATTCCCCCTGACGAACCTAAAAACATAGTGCCAAAATAATTTCTTACAGTTGGGCATTTGTTACATCCCCAGCACAAGGGGGCTATGTTTATTAACATGGCAAAATGCATGGTTTGTATACTATGTTTACAAGCCTTCTGGATGCCAAATTGCAGTTATGTGAATTTTAGACTTTCTACAGTTTTCTTGATCAGGTTACCTCAACTGTGTGTATGTGTGTGAGAAAGAGAAAGCACAAGACTGTCTGTTCACAGGAAGGTCCCAAGGCTTGGCTATTTAGTTTTTAAAGAAACAATGTATATTAAAAATATTTCTTTTGATTCATTTTTACATTTTGTAACCAGAGAGATGAGCATTCTTGAGGGGAGTAATATTTAATCTGAAACAGAGAAGGGACAACTAACTTTCCTAAATGGAGAGCCTGTTCTTCCTGCCTTGGTGGTTGGGTTAGAGTAGGAGGACCGGAGAAACAGTTAAAACAGAGTAAGAATACCAGAAATCCTAAGAAGAGAACTGGAAGATTGGTTTATATGTATATATACATTGATATACATGTACATATACACACAAATGGTGATTTTAATTTTTTTATATTATTGTTCACCTTTCTCACTGGGATTCAAGGCAGATTACACAAAATATTATTCATGATTGTTAACATGCCAATAAAGGTGTGTGTATGTATGTATGTATGTATGAGCTGCGGTGGCTCAAGTGGTTAAGACGCTGAACTGCAGGCTGTGGAAGGTCAGTAGTTCAGCGGTTCAAGACCTGGGTGCCGCAAGACAGGGTGAGCTCCTGTCTCTAGTTCCAGCTCCTGCCAACCTAGCAGTTCGAAAGCAAGAAATTGCAAGTAGATAAATAGGGACCACTTCGGTGGGAAGGTAACAGCGTTCCGTGCGCCTTGGTCTTTAGTCATGCCGGCCACTTTTTTTTTTTCTTCATCATGCCGACCACATGACTACGGAAACGTCTTCGGACAGCGCTGGCTCTTTGCCTTGGAAACGGAGATGAGCACCGCAACCCTAGAGTCGGATTCGACTGGCTTTCGAGCAAGGGAACCTTTACCTTTATGTATGTATGTAAAAAAGGTAAAGGTAAAGGTTCCCTTGCTCGAAAGCCAGTTGAATCCGACTCTAGGGTTTCGGTGCTCATCTCCGTTTCCAAGCCAAAGAGCCAGCGCCTTCCAAAGACATTTCCGTGGTCATGTGGCCGGCATGACTAAACACCAAGGCGCACGGAACGCTGTTACCTTCCCACCAAAGTGGTACCTATTTATCTACTTGCAATTTCTTGCTTTCGAACTGCTAGGTAATAGGTCAATACATTCAACAGGATGGGACATCCAATGCACAGTGCACTAAGATCTGACTTGTAGAAATCTAGAACTGGTGATCCGAAACAATGGTGAAGCAAAGCATAGATATTAACAGTAAGAACCTATTTATAGTAACGGGTAGTCTACAGTTCCTAATATGAATCAGATGTCTCCTCAGATCATATAAATCAGGCATGAAGGCAAGAGCCTTCCTCTTTTTTTTGCATCCCTTGCATCTGGTGTTTTGTGAACGTGGAGGTTCTGCTTAGCTACAATATTTACATTACTTTATAGCTCACCTTTCTTACTGAGACTCAGGGCGGATTACAAAATATAAATGGATAAATGCAGTCAGACAGCAGACAGTATAGGACATCCAGTGAACAACATGATAGCTACAGTGGCTCTTCATAGAGCTTTCCTCCATGGATCTGACATGCTATGATGATCTCGCCCTCTTTCCTCCCTCACATGCAGGGTTCTCCCTTCTGTCTTCTTTCTTGCTGAGCAGCCCCTTTATTTTCTTCTTATTTGTTTGTCTATGGCTGTCTCACCCAGTTGCTTGTGTGTGTGTGCGCCTGCGCGCTGGCCCAGCCCAGGGAACTGAGGGAAGAGACAAAAATCACCTTCTTACATTTTGCTTTTGAAATGGCACATGAGAGGCTTTTGAAAGTTCAAAATAAAATGTTTTATTTAACTTCGAGGAGAGAAGGTCATGTGGAATCAGGTGGAAGACGTATGAGGTGAACAGATAATAAAACTGAGCTAACTTGTTATTCACACAAGCACCAAGTAATTTGTTGCCAACAAGTAAGTGTTTCTGCTATTCAACAAGGTCTTTAAAACGTTGAGGCTTACTGTTCATCTGCTTAAACCCTCAAGCACAGGTTTCTGAGTTTCACCACACATGAAGTTTAGAAGGTAGGAACACTCAACCAAGTTCCCAAAATCCTTCTTTATAATACACAAACCAGGGATCATTCCTCTTTTCTAGAAGCTATTTCTCTTCTTAACTGGACAAGGATCACTTCTCTTTGCTAGAAGCTATTTCCCTTTTTTTGGCTTGAATGAGGATCCTCCTTGATCCACTGACTCTCTTCCCAGTCCACAGTCAGTGTTTAATGGTCTCTTCTTCAACTGCCAGTCCTTAAATGACTGTCTCAACAGAATTCTATTTAAACAGCCTGTCACTCAAAGGTTCTCAGACTCTCTTAGACATTAACCCTTGACAGTCCATCACAGATGCGTCTTCCTCTTAACAATTTTTTATTTGCTGTTATTGGATATATAAATTGATAGAAGAAAGCAACTGCTTTTTTCTTGTTCTTGCATACTGCTTGAAATTAACAATTTGTACAATTTAGTGATTTGTTCTTTTCCATTTCTAGCAATCTGACGTTTGGGTGGGATGGGCCCTCCTGGAGGCTTCTGACAGTGCTCAAGCTGTTGTGTCTTGAAACTCACCAGTTGTAAGTTCTGCAAATATACCAGTTTGTGTGCCCTTCTTTGATTTTAGCCTTATGTAACATTCAGAAGTATGAGACTTTTATTCAAAACATTTTGATTGTAGTACTTCATGGAAGAAAGTGTTGCTTGGTGATACCATTTCAGAGAGGAATGAAAAAAAAAGTTTGGACCTTGCAACAAAAATACGTACATCACTGACAGAGGAAACTCAGCAAGCCCTTCAGAAGGTATGCTTATCCTATCATAGCACAAGGACTGAGAATGGGTAACGGTATATTGAATGCTGCATATAAAAATGAAATCTAATATTGCATTTAAGATCTTAAGATAGAACCATTAAAATCTCTCCAAAACTTAACTGCGCCTCCCTCCATATAGTATACACAATACAATATAGTGTGGTATGTACAAACAGTGAAACGAAACTGGATCACAAAACTGGGGTGTACAATGAAAAAAGCAATGACAGCTACCTAAAGTTTCACAGACATTATTATTGAGAGCCAGTTTGGTGTAGTGGTTAAGTGCGCAGACTCTAATCTGGGAGAACCGGGTTTGATTCCCCACTCCTCCACTTGCACCTGGCTGGATGGCCTTGGGCAAGCCGTAGCTCTGATAAAAGCTGTTTTTGAAAAAGAGCAGTTTCTGTCAGAGCTCTCTCAGCCCCACCTACCTCACAGGGTGTCTGTTGTGGGGATGGGAAGGGAAAGGAGTTTGTAAGCTGCTCTGAGACTCCCTTGGGTAGTGAAGGGCGGGGTATAAATCCAATCTCTTCTTCTCTTCTTCTTTTTGCTGTTCCCTTTATAAAAAGACCCTGCTGAACAATTCTGTTTTGAATGTTTTGAGGAACAGCCATAAACTTGTGTCATTTATCCATTGGGGACTCAAAGTAGTTTACATCATTAGCTTCTCTTCCATTTTATCTTCATAACAACCCTCCAAGGTTGATTAGGCTGAGAGTGTGTGATTGGCAGAAGGTCACCCAGCAAGTGTCAGTGGCACACTGGGGATTTGAATCTGGGTTCCCCAGATCAGCTCTGACACTGTGACCAGTACCACTACGCTGGCTCTTAAGTTCCTCGACTCTTCCTCATTTTACCTCAGCTTTTAGGAGGGGTATTCAAGTTCTTGATGTTGGAAACACAGGTTGGCTCTTTGGTCATGTGCTAGGACTGTAAAGCAGATGACACTCTACATTCAGCTAATAATTTGGCCAAATAAATAGATGAGTTTATTTACAAAGAATGGGAGGAAGCTATTAGTGTGGGAAGCATATCTAGGACTGTCTGCATAATACATGAAACAAGAAATAAAGATTCTGTGCCCTGGTAATGTAATTGAGAAAATACTGTGATCTTTTCAAATAACTAAACAGACCTGCACTTTCTAGCTTATTTTGCAAGGTTTCTTCTTCCACTCTTCACAGGAAAGGGGACAGAGAGCTTTACATGGTGCTGAAGCCCTGCTCTGGTATATGTTTCTAGTAAATACCAAAAGGATACCTTCATTTGACCATTTGGCTTTTGAAATTTCACCAGACACGGCCTAGTCACTTTCTACCTTAGCTGTTCAGTCACACAAGGACTTGAAATTTCATTTTTTGAGAGGTGGGGGGGAAGGAATGATGAGATTAATCTGCACACAATTCCAAATTCAACACTTGTGGAGGTGAGATGCTTGTAACATACGCAGTGGTTAGTGAAAATGTGGTAGTAATCCGAATTGTGTTGACCCTGCATATGTGTGTCTGTATGTGTCAGTATCCAGATTCAGCCGCATAACATATGGTATTTAACCTTTGTGTATGTTTGCATATATACACGTCAGTGGCAGTTCAAAACTACACACAATTCAGAAGAGAAGCTGATTTCGGGAAGTGATCAGTTGAGGCGTAAAGGACAGAAATATTTTTTCTTTGATAAAGCAAAGTAATATGATATAAACTATGTATTCCTTCAAAGCCAGCCATGCTTCCATATTAATCTTGGCAGTTGCCTCAGGCAGCATATTTATTTATATATTTCAGTCTCCCTTTGTCATGTAATATCTGCAAAATGGCATAATTTTTTAAAAACCCTAAATCCAAGATTAGTTTAACAAAAATATAAAACAGGAGACCACCTCATAAGCGGAGAAGCAATGAACAAAGCAGCAGTGGGCAAGACAAAATTTGAAGCAGTAACCAAAAAAGGCATTGAGACTATTGGGGAAGTACTTTGATTTTATTAAAACATTACAATATTTAGTGTAGGATATTCACAAAGCAGTATATGTGTGTGTGTGTGTGTACATTTAAAAATGTATTTTCAGATGCTAAAAATAAATATTCAAAATACCATCAGTAAATGAACTAAAATCTTATCAGATAAAGAGAATGAAGAAAGGACCAGTAAAGAAAACAAAACCCAGAAGTAGCTCCCATGACTCCCCCCTCCCCACATCCAAAATCAAATGAAAACCCCAGATCAGCAAAATCCTGAACCTCTGCCAACCTGCCATTAACAAATAACTCCCCGTAAATAGGCAATAACTAATATCCTATGAAAAAGAGTAATTTTGAATCATCTTCCTGAAGCATGGAAGTGTTGGTGTAAGGCAGATCTCCACGAGCAGGGAGTTCCATAATCTAAGTGGATGGCCTTGTCACACATCATATCTTTACCAATGGTGGCACACCAAGCAGGGCCTCTCTAGGTGATCTAAATGTACACATCGGCTCATGTTTTAAACACACTGTTCAAAATGCTGACTGTTATTTGCACATATTTTTGATAAGTCTATAATGCAGTGGCTAGTGGAATTTATTAATCTTCTTTTACTTTCTAGGTTGCTCTTTTAAAAAAGGATTATGTGCATCTTGTAAACCAGCTAACTTTAGTAGAGGCATTACATATGGAAGATCTAAAAATCTTACTGCTGTCAGCTGAGAATCTTTGACACTTATGCTGCACAATGATTTGATCTCCTTGGAGCAGGATAGCAACTTGGAATTTATTTGGAGTGCAGAGTCTCTCTCTCTTTTTCTTAAGCAGAGGCCACAAATGGATTTTGTCTCATGAAGCCTAGAGATCTGGATGGAACTGAAACTTTCTGGCCTAACTTATTGTACTAAGGGAGGAGCTTCAGTTATCAGACAAGGCCCCCTTTAATACAAAAATATGGTCAGCATGATGATTACAGAGCAAGAAAGTATGAAGGACCTCGCGACTGAAGGACTGATCGAGGAATTCAGATCAAGCAAGATAGAAACAGGTGATCAGTAATGATTCTGTAACTAAGTTCTTGCCCTGACCTGGATAGCCTAGGTTAGCCTGATCTCAGAAGCTAAGCAGGGTCAGCCCTGATCAGTATTTGGATGGGAGACTACTAGGGAATGCCAGAGTCACTACACAGAGGCAGGCAATGGCAAACCACCTCTGAAAGTCCCTTGCCTTGAAAACTCCATGGGGTCACTATAAGTCACTTGTAGCTTGGACATCACTCCCCCATCAAATTTTTATCTCTCAGAGATTTCACACAAATAACAAATTTGGCTAAACAAATTGTGTTTAAAAGAGTTTTTGTTTAATAAACTGTGCTGAACAAAGTATGTGGTCATTTTTTAACAAATGGGGACCAGAATGTTAGCCTGCTCTTTACCTAGGGTGGGTGATGGAACGTCTTGAAGGGTTAAATGTGAAAGTAAAAAAAAAAAAGTATGTATCCTGAAGGGTTTACAGAACAAAAACTGTCATGACCCCACTTGTTCCTGGACCTTAATCTTAGAGAAGGTATTGTTCTTCCACACCAAATCCCTGCCTCTGAAGAAACCTTCCTTGTTTTCCTTCTTCTGTGTGGTTTAAGTCTATGCCTTGTTCTGAAGGAACCCCCTGGGGGCCCTGGGGGCCTACCTGGTCACCCCAGGTATTTCTCAAGTGGAGCAGCAGACTGGTGGCAGCTATGAACAGCAGTCGATCTTTAGAACAGATGGATTTTCTGAAATTTGCATGCTGTGATGGAGTCTGGAGGGGAAAAAAGAATCTAAATCATGGGTGTGTTGCCTAGGGGAAAGGATTGGCATTGTTCAGAGAGTGGTCCCACACTGTGATCACTGGGTAAACCTCTCTGGTGCCTCTTCAAAAGTATTTAGCAAGTTCCATCTACCTGGTAAAGTTTTCCTCATGGGCATGAGGCCTAGAAACATTAATGAAGCAGCCCAGCAGACTTGCAGACATAATTGGGGGTACTCCGTGACATGGCGCAATTGCTGCGCCTAGGGATAATTTTCTCAGTCTGTAATAATTTATCATTTGAATTGTTAATGCCCTGCAAACAAGCCCAAAATATATTTAGAAAGTTGTATTAATCACCTAGGCACATGACTTCATTGACTATCCCACTTGTCCACCATTGTGTGCCCATGTAGCTATGCAGCATTGGCATATGTTTCTCTAATACATACTGGTAGCAGATGTGTGTGCTTGTCATATGTGAAAAAAGAGACAAGAAATATGCAGAATGTCCTACATTTCCTAAAAATAACTTTTATGCCTTTGTCCATGTGAGTTAGATACTCTTGATTCATTATCCCATATTATTTTAGAGAGTCCCCTCCTTGCCCTACAACGTAAGCAATTCTGGTCTAAATACCTCCAGCATAGTGTCTTCATTAGGAAAAATATTTTAATTTATTTTTTAGAAGATGTCAACCCTACATGTGTTGCCAAATTTTTAGCAGAAGCTTATAAAATTAAATCCAAACACATCACTGTAGGGCCAGTTTGGTGGAGGGCCAGTTTGGTGTAGCAGTTAAATGCGCGGATTCTAATCTGAGAGAACCGGGTTTGATTCCCCGCTCCTCCACTTGCACCTGCTGGATGACCTTGGGCAAGCCATAGTGCTGTCGGAGCTGTTCTTAAAAAGAGCAGTTTCTGTCAGAGCTCTCTGAGCCCCGCCTACCTCACAGGGTGTCTGTTGTGGGGAGGGGAAGGGAAAGGAGTTTGTAAGCTGCTCTGAGATTCCAAGTGAAGGGTGGGGTATAAATCCAATCTTGGGTCTTGGGTGATTTCAACGTCCATGCTAAGGACGCGACCTCTAGCTGGGCTATGGACCTAGTGCCGTCCATGGTGGCCCCTACGCATCGGGCTGGTCACACGCTCGATCTGATCTTTGCGGCAGGAGTGGCGGTGGACTGGATCACTGCTCTGGCAGTGCCATGGTCGGACCACCGTGTCCTGAGGGCCCGTCTGAATATCCCACCCCGACCCTGTTTAGGTGGCGAGCTGATTTTGGCTCGCCTGCGGAGCCAAATGGACTTGGTGCGGCAGTTTAACAGTCCCTGGCTCCGATCATACACAGGAGTTGCTGCGGGGATACTCACGGATGCCAGGCGGATTTAATGGGCGCAATCACACCAGCACATCGGGCAAGCGTCGCGCACCCGTTGGCAAGCCATCACATCCCGCCAAAGATTCGTAGTTCAAAGCTACTGCAGAAACACCAGTATTATCCGCTTGTGACGGGCCACAGACTGACGTCCTCCATCTGATCGCTCCAGCGCTGCATGAAGCATGCCAGAAACGTGCACTGACAAAATGCTACCCCCGATTCCCTGCCGTCGTGTCTGATCGCGTTCGGGCGGGTCACAAGTGTGGCGGAGCGAAAAGCCACGCCTCCCCCCCGCGTTCTCTGGCCAGTGTGACCGGGACCCAAATCTAAGCTGTGAGTTTTGGTGAATTCCTGGTACCACTAGTCAGTGTCCTATGCTAACTCAGCAGAGGGGAAATATGTCCCCACCTACACACTGCCAAGTAACTGGGCGCATAGCAATTCCACCAAACTCCATGGTAACTCCACTGCCATCCACTAATCATAGAGTGATATGCTGGCTTTCTAGACAGCCCTGTTACTTCAGTGCTGGGAGCATGGAGTCATATAGGGAGGTTTAAGCTCTGATCCTCACCCAGTGTCATCCTGATGCTGCCTGTTTCTACACCAGCACAGAGGAAGTATTAGTGCGGTGCTGGTATATTTTCCACTTATGCTGCTGTTGAAATGAGTTGCTGCCTAGGCTGTTCAGTGGCAGGGTATAGGATTGTTCTGCTGATTCTCCTGCCGTGAAATCCAATGCGTTTAGCATTTGCCACATACAACTGGAAGGGTTCAATCAGGAAACAACTCTGAGCATGTTACAAGGTCAATCCCCCCAGCATTCGTTTTTTTGCTATCACGTTTGCTTTTAAAAGACCAGAAGAGTCATCTGTTATTCAGTGTTGTTCATTTTAAATCATATATACAACAATAAAGGAAAAGGGTAATGACTGTGAAGTGTGATACAGTTACAGGAAAGGGAGTACATGATTCCTACACAAATGTTACACCAGGGGAGATTGCTGTCGTTTATTTTTCTTTGCTTATTACTAGTAAAGTACTGATGTGTGTGACGGGGAGAATGAGATGATCTCAGAAGCTCCCTTGATATCATTTTACAGCTATCATTAGAATGGTTTTTAGTTTCCCAGCTTCAGCTATAAAATGTGGGGCTCATTCATCATGGGTTAGTGCTTTTAGACCTGTCTATTCAGGAGAAGATAAGATAGTATCAACTTTCAAACTGTGTTAATTAAAGCTTTTAAGTACATTATGAATGAAATGTCAAAAGATGACACTCACTAAAGAGAAAGATCTATAAATGATGTCTTCAAGGATTCACTGTGCCTTAGAAGTGAAATGCTCCTTAGAAATATGAAGCCAGATGGAAGAAAGGGACTCCTTTACAAGCATGAATTATATGAAGCAATTTCCAGCACTGGGCACATCTATGGGTGTAGATAGAGATGATAAACTGGGAATGCAAGAAAATGTTAGCATGATTGCAGCAAAATAAAACATGTCTAGCTTGGTTAATTGCAAACTAAATGTAGGCTGGGCTTGTTTAAAGGTCTGTAAACATATGCTATGCTTCATAGACACCCTGGGGCAATTTTTGCCTTTGTAGTAGTAGCGCGCACAAATTCCTGTCATTTTATGGTTGAAATGTGCAGTCAGGACAATATTCTATAGTTTGATAAACACAAAAGCAAGGACAATAGACTGCAGCATCCTGGATGAAATCACTGATCATAAAGTCAGTGGCTTAGCGTTTTGGCACAGTGGGAACCATTTTGTCTTGCTCTTCACTCACCTGACCTCGATGACAGTATGGACAGGCATGCACACTTCACAGCTTAATCGTCTGCACTCACTCACTCATTCTCTCATGGTGAGACACGCAAACACACAATGTTACACGGCGGCGATACAGTTGCAGGGCTTTATGGATAACACTTCCGTACTAGACCCTTTCCAGTCCGGCTTCTGCCTGGGACACGGGATGGAGACGGCGTTGGTTGCTCTGACAGATGACCTCCGGAGGCATCTGAATCAGGGCAGTTCAGCGGTACTGTTGCTGTTAGATCTGTCGGCTGCGTTCGACATGGTCGACCATCAGTTGCTGACCCACTGCCTCGCCAGCGTGGGCATACAGGGGCTTGCCTTGCAATGGCTTGCTTCCTTTCTCCAGGATTGGGGACAAAGGGTGGCACTAGGGGTCCAGCAGTCCAGGAGACACCCGCTCAAGTGCGGTGTGCCTCAAGGGGCAGTGCCGTCCCCAGTGTTATTCAACGTCTATATGCGCCCCCTTGCCCGGATTGCCCGTAGGCATGGGCTGCGGTGCCATCAGTATGCTGATGACACCCAGCTCTATCTGATGTTGGGTGGCCAGTTGGACTCCAGACCGGAAGATCTGGACCGGGCATTGCAAGCCGTGGCTGGTTGGCTTAAACTGAGCCTGCTGAAGCTGAACCTGGTGAAGACGGAGGTCCTCTGCCTGAGTTGGGGTGGTTTGGGGGTAGGGATCCCACTCCCGGCCATTGGTGCCAGCACCGGAGGTTAGGAGTTTGGGAGTGCTCCTGGATACCTCCTTAATAATGGAGGCCCAGGTAGCAGCCACTGCTAA
>NW_015173153.1:177647-185728 GCF_001447785.1 Gekko japonicus | reverse complement strand
GACATACCTGAGGGATTGCCTTTCCCCATAGATACCCCAGAGAGCACTACGGTCGGGGTCACAACATCGACTGACCATCCCAGGCCCTAAGGATGCCAGGCTTGCTGCCACCAGGGCCAGGGCCTTTTCAGTGGCGGCTCCATACTGGTGGAATGAGCTCCCAGAAGAGATCAGGGCTCTGTGGGATCTTTTACAGTTCCACAGGGCCTGCAAGACGGAGCTCTTCCACCAGGCTTAGAGTTTGGGATGGGCAGGCTGTACATATAAACAAATACATGTAGACTCTTGTGTTTTCTCTGTGTTATGATTTCTGTTTAGATATATGAAGACTCAATAATGAATTGAGAATTTGGCCATGCTGTCTGTGCCTCAGTTCCACTTCTGATGATTAAACATGACAATTGTCACAGGGATTTGTGAAGATGAAGGACAGGAGCATTTCATGCTAAGCCTGCAGCAGAAACTACTAGTAATAATGCAGACATACTCAGAACCAAGCTGTGTCAGTAACATATCCCCATGCCCCAATAAGCAGATTCAAAAGAGCTATTTTACAGGTGTGATTAACATCATCAGGTTCTCATTCAACTATGAGAAACTATAGGTAATAAAGTGTTGCAAAACAACATGGGTTAGATCCTGTCTGTATTCTGCACACGAAAACACAACTTTCCCACCAGTTGGTGTAGTGGTTAAGTGCGCGGACTCTAATCCGGGAGAACCGGGTTTGATTCCTCACCCCTCCACTTGCACCTGCAGGATGACCTTGGGAAAGCCATAGTTCTGGCACAACTGTTCTTGAAAAAGAGCAGTTTCTGTTAGAGCTCTCTCAGCCCCACCTACCTCACAGGGTGTTGTGGGGAGGGGAAGGGAAAGGAGTTTGTAAGCCGCTCTGAGAATCCCTTGGGTAATGAAGGGCGGGGTATAAATCCAATCTCTTCTTCTCTTTTCCCCTCCAGCTGCAGCCTGAAATGCCCCCCCTCCATTTTTGCTCCTATGGGATGGAAGAATCCAGACTGCCTGGAACAGAATGAGGGGAAGTTGAAGGGCTACCATGATGGGGGGGGGGTAATTGGCAAAAACTGCTTCCCACTGCCAGTGTGGATCCAACCCCTTGACATTCACTTTGTTCTGCTGCTAAAGAGACTAATCTGCTTACCCCAGTCCTAATGTGAAAGGTAATTTATCACAATATGTCCATTAATTTATTGGGCTCCCTTGCTGTTTCCATATTAGAACACTAGAGGGTGCATGTGTACTACTGTGATATCTGCACATCTTCGTGAATGTTTTTAAAACGATAGAAAGAAAATATGCTTATTGTAAGCTCAACAACCTTCCGTTCAAATACTGGTATCTGTTATAATCAAGTCAAATACTTGTGTTTTAAGGCTTCCAAGAGATGTCATCTGGTTTATGAAGTTCCCCCCTACCATCTTTCCTTCTAGTAACAAATGTTTTAGGGAGCAAGAAGAAAGAAAGAGGAAAGAGAATGGAGGCTGGGGTCTTGGCAGAGATGCCAGTAGGCTTCTTTGAGCAGGTAAGTTTGTAGCCCACAATCAGCTAACCCACCAATTGGTCAAAATGGCCAATATCGCTGCCACCGTTGGTTCTAGACATTTTTAGATCCAATGAATGCAACAGACTGACTGAACCCAGTGGGAAACATTTCTTTCTTGTTTAAAACTTACAGTTTGATGTAGTGGTTAGGAGTGTGGACTCTAATTCGGAAGAACCGAGTTTGATTCCCCACTCCTCCACATGCAGCTGCTGGTGTGACCTTGGGTCAGTCACAAGTTCTCTCAGAGCTGTTCCTTCAAGAACAGTACTTGAATGTGCTCTCTCAGCCCCACCTACCTCACAGGCAGTGTTCCCTCTAAGATGAGTTAGTGTGAGCTAGCTCATAGTTTTTTAGTCTCCAGCTCACACATTTTTGTCTTAGCTCAGGAAGGATGGCTCCAGAGCAGACTAATTTATGCAGTGGCCAAATCGCTCACTCACAACTTTAATGCCAGGAGCTCACAAAGTAGAATTTTTGCTCACAAGACTCCACAACTTAGAGGGAGCATTGCTCACAGGGTGTCTGTTGTGGGGAAGGGAAGAGAAAGGAGATTGTAAGCCGCTCTTAGACTCCTTTGGGTAGTGAAGGGCGGGGTATAAATCCAATCTCATCTCTTCTTCTCTTCTATTTAATGTAGCACATCCTAGGTGTTAGTGGGAACATAATTTGATTCCTTTCATTCCATACTGTTGATGGTTATGAATTTCCTCAACCTGATCTATTCCTGCAGAAGAGTTCCTGTTTTTTCAGCCTCTCTTGGAAGGTATCTCCCACAAACGTGGTATCCTAAATTCTAAATTGTCAAACAGAAATGTAATGAGTGAAATATAGCAAGGGCTGATGTAAATTTGAGGTTATGGGCACAATAGCAAGTAAACCAAATGTTTATTTTTTCATGAGACCTTAATTCTGCTTGCTTAATTATTGTCATTTAGAATATTGCAAATCTCACCACCAGCAACCCCCCTTCTATATTTTATGTAACTATGCCTTTGTATATGTTTATTCATTTTAGATGCTCAAAATAAGTTAGAGAGTTTAAAATGTGCCCCAGTCTGTTGTATTTTATAATGCTAAAGGCTGTATCTTGGGATAGAGTATCCTGAGACTATGTTGGAGAAAGCCTCTGTACATCCGTCACCTACAGCAAAATGCTCAGGAATCATTTTCTCCATTAGAACACTGATATTGTGAAGACTGATGTTGAGCAGAGATGCTGCATTAGCTTCTCTTCCTTTGTGGAAAATGAAAAGAATAGATATGTTTAAGAAGGCAGGAAAATGAGTTTTGTCTTACTGTCAAACAAAGTTTGCCCTGGCTCTCAACTTCATATGGCATTTGTCATGAACAGGAAGCCTTTACCTTCCCTTGTGAATATATAACTTGTAGTCGCCTCTTAAGAAGAAGAAAAAAAGGAGCCCTTTCATCATGTTCAGTTTTCTTCGCTGTTTTATTTCACTTAAAACATCACTCAGGACCAAGTGGTATTTGTCAGTAGTAATTGGCAAAGGCTGCAGGGAGTTTTCAAGGCTGTCTGGGTGGAAAATCTCAAAGCAGTTGTCTGTGTTGAAAGAAAATATTACATTTGATCTCCTCCCCCCCCTCCAATCTCACAGACATGATGTATGTCTGCATTCCATAGCTTGAAGAGTCCTTGTTTTTAAGTGTCAGGAAGAAGCATTTCTTTAGTAATGTGAAGTATAGTCTGGGAAGGGACCACAATTTGCGGAGCACAATATGCATACAGTTATTTTCTGAATACTTTCCCAAAGTTTCTGTGTCAGCCACATTTGCTAGTTGGCAAGGTATTGCATTTTGTGTGGCAACAGCATCTCTTGCCTTGCATTTGTGTTTTTTTTACACAGGCATAGATTTCTTCCTGGGTGTTTCCTTTGTGAGTAATGACTCTCACAGCAAGACCTTGGCTCAATTAATCACCTTTCTTTTAATTCAGTTGTACAAATTGTATATAACTTCATCACCTCCGTCTGTGTGCTCACTCAAAGTATTGACAAAAGATAGATTACCAAATCATGCAGTTTTATACATGACATTTGCACAGGACTGAATTGTTTTCTTCAGTTCTGATCACATGCACGAGGCCTTAGGTTCTTTTGCAATCTTAAAAAATGAGTAATACTTGAACTGATCCATTATATGATGTCCAAAGGCTTGTTTGTTTGCCAGTGTGGTATAGCAGTTAAAGTATTGGATTAGGACTGGGGAGACTCAGAATCAAATCTCTATTTGCCATGAAGTTTACTGGCTGTTCTTAGGCCAGTCACTGCCTAGCCTACCTATACCAACAACATGGAAAAGAATGTCCTTTTCCTTTAAATGCGACTCAATGTGTGAAAAGGGGCAAGTGACACCTTTCATGGCATGGAGGTAAGTCACATCATATCACCTGGTAAATAATATCCCTTTAAGCCTCTACTAAAGGGACAGGAAACTTTTCCTTCAGATTTTTGTAAAAATAAAATGGAGGAAGGGAGGAACATGTATGCTTGTCAGAGCTCCTTGGAGGAAAAGTGGGATACAAATGCACTAAATAAATAATAAATATCTGAGTGTTGTTTCCAACACCTGGCCTCTGTCACTGCAGACCAGCACTCATGTAAGTGAACTTTCTGCCGAACCCCACCCCCCACACATAGAAAACTAGTATGTCAGGGAGAAACTACACGGAACATATTGTTCCTAAGAGTCTGTATTATGGTATAATGATACTGGTGGTATCTAGTGCAGTCGTCTTAATCTTAGAAAATGAGATCCAGTAAAAAAATAAAATCCATTCAGTGGGTTGGATCTAAGGTAGTTGTTCCACCAGTGTTAACAGCCACTTTGCTGGTGGCATGGCACTTATGTTGGCAGAAGAGGCAGCTACAGTTTTCACCAATTTTCCCCTCCCGCCTTCACTTAGCCTCCCCCCCCCTGCTGTTCCAAAGGGTCCCTTTTCCTGTAGAAGCAGCTAGGAGTAAGAAAGCAGGAAAGTCCTATTTTGACGACTTCACTCTGCTGGCTGTAGCTAGAATCCAAACTGGTATAAGCACAACCTCCTCCCAACTGGTGGCAAATTAATAAAGCAAGGTGAAATGTGTGTTGCCCCCCCTCCCCTCGTTTTTCTGCAACTGACTAACATGGCTATCCTTCTGGAATTTGCCAGGAAGCAAGTCTTATGATGCTCGATGGGATTACTTCCCAATATACAGGGTTTCAGTTTGGGGTGTTACTCCAGAAGCCTGGATAGAAGGCAGCAGTGGCATCAGGTCTGAAGTTCTGATTTGAAATCATTCTGTAACATTCATAAAGTTATGGCACAGGAATGGCTGCCTAGTGGCCTGTATCAACACACTATGGACTACAGCCCTCAGCATCTAACTTAGCCCTCATACCTCTTCATATACGGAGGATATTCCCAACAATGTGTTTTGGTTTCAGACAGCACGTGAAGGGAAGACTTCTACCCCTATGGTGTAGGCTTGGATCCTATGAAGACAAATTGCATCATTGTTAACAGATGTGATTCCTCCCCTCTGCTATCCTTCAGCCCCCCCTCCCCCGACCTCCAGAAGCTGGTGCTTGAAGCTGTGGGACCAACATGTACAAAACCCATGCAGGCCAAGGATGCAATAAGGAGCGAGACATGCCGGGGGGTGGGCACCACTATTGCACAAACGGAATTTCTTGTTGCAGCAGAAGTATCACTAACGTAAGAAGGAGGAATATTGATTTTACTCTGTTCCCCGCTCCTTCCACCCCACACTGCATGGTTTTGTGTTCACACAGGTCCCACAACTGCCAACATCAGCACTTTGGAAGACTCAGAAGGCTACTAGGTGGGAAAGAATGGGGTCATGGGTGTCCTTGTGTTTACGTTTCACAGTCTTTTAACTTACTCTCTTGTGCGGCAATGTTCTTATTTGTGATGCATTCTTAGGAGTCACAGAATGTAAATTACATGACAAATGATGTCATTAAGAATTTCTTCATGGACTGAAACTGACGTTCTTGGTTTTAACAGGACTACAGATTATGTGTGAATTTACGTGTCTAGTAACACTAATTTTTTAATACCTAGAAATTCTAGGAATAGATGTTGGCACTTCTTGTACTTTCATAATTAATTACCAGCATGTTTTAATCACTGGGAATATTGTTTTTATCATTAACAATTTACAGAGTCAGGGTTGTTTTGAGTTCAGTTTCCATTGTTAATCATCCTAACATAATGTAGGCAAATCTCTACTGAATTCAGGTTCAATGTGCAAAAAAAGAAAGATGCTTACTGGAAATTGTAACTCCTTTGTTTAAAAAATGGTTCCAGATAATTTATCATATATTAGAAAGAATTATTTGAATTGTGCATTAGCCTAAAGAAGCAGAAAGATTTGAATGGTGAAATCTTAGATCTACTCAAATGGTAAGAGATTCGTCATCCATCTTCAAGTGTAGTTGTTGAATATAGTTAGTTAGTTTATTTATTTGATTTATAGACCACCCTCCCCTGTGTGTCTGGCTCAGGGTGGTGAACAACATATTCAGTAAATACACTTGGAATCAGATTAAAATAAATTAAAAACAATAAGCAAGTTCTGTGACTATTTCAGATGGCGCTTAAAGGACTACTTTATGTCTTTACCCCATGAGGGGAGAGGAGAGATGGGAGAGGCCAGGCTCAATAAAAAAACTGTTGCTATCCTCAACCATAGGCGTGGCGGCAGTGTTCCCTCTAAGCTGAGTTAGTGTGAGCCAGCTCACAGTTTTTTAGCCTCTGGCTCACACATTTTTGTCTTAGCTCAGGAAGGATGGCTCCAGAAGAAACTAATGTATGCAGCAGCCACATCGCTCACTCACAACTTTAATGCCAGGAGCTCAGAAAGTAGAATTTTTGCTCACAAGACTCCACAGCTTAGAGGGAATGTTGCCTGGCGGAACATCTCTGTCTTACAGGCCCTGCGGAACGGCACTAGTGTCAGGTATTCCAATAACTTAGCACCAACACACAGGACCTAAGTAGGTTTCAGTTTATTGATCAGAGAAATGGACACTCCATGAACTTCTGTGTCAGGAATAACATAAAATGAGCGGGCTACGCAGTTATACCCCAGTCATACCAGACCCCCTGATGAGCAGAAGCCAATGAGCAAACACCTGCAAGCACGGGGGGAAAGCTAACGGACCCAGTGAGGGCAGGAGACTGGCAAAGGAGGCAGGACGGATGAACCAGGCACTCAAGGTCACCGAGAGATAACAAAGCCACAGGGAGAAGACAGCTGCAGGGAAAAGCGGGGTGGCCAAGCGCTAGCACACAGCCCACACATTCCATCATATTAGACATCCCATGGCGGTGTCAACTGACAACTAGGTCCCGCAGGGCATGGATGTCATTAGACAAAGACAGGGGTGAAAAGATCCTGGCTCTGGTCAAGGACAACCAGATACCTTTCAGGCCAGGGATAACCAGGAGTTTCTTCTCCCCAGAACGTAATGCTCTTCTGGGGGTATACCAGGAGAGGTGGTCCTGTAGATATGTTGGTCCCAGACTGTTTAGGGCCTTAAAGGTTAGTACCAAAACCTTGAATCTGAACCGGTATTCAACCTGGAGCCAGTGCAGCTAGAGAAGCACTGGCTGAATGTGTGCTGCCAAAGGGCTTCCAGTAAGGACCCAAGCCACTGCATTCTGGACCAGTTGTTGTTTTCCAGGTCATCCCCGAGGGAAGCGCTGTGTAGGGTGAGTTACAGTAGTCTAACCTGAAGGTGACCATTGCATGGATCATTTGTGATGCATTATTCGAAAGGAGAGGAGTCTGGCCAGCTGTTGCCTAGTAGTGGACAAGCAGTGGTTAATAGGGCCTGTGTACAACAGCTTCCAAGCAAGGGCAATGTATTAGTGCAGTAGGAACTTTGAATTCTGGCAACTGTATCCTTTCAAAAGTTAACATCTTAACTTGCCACATTGCTGGTTCTCTCTCTCTCTCTCTCTCCCCGTGTGTAGAATTGGGATCCTGATCCAAATGTGGAAATGATTAGTTACTATAGCGTGGATAACTCCTGCTACAATGTATTATGTGACCCACATTTTAAAGCTGTATCATTTGCTTTCATCCAGTGTTCACTATGGAAGGGGGTCACACAAGATACGATGGTGTTTGCTTATCTTTGAGCTTGTTTGAAGACCAAACCACAGTCGTACTGGGATAACACAAGTGAGGTTAGATAGTGTAACCCAGGGAACACTTCTCATGGCTTACCACAAAAACCTCAGTGGAGATATGCTGGAAAGTAGATTGAAACTGTTCTCTTACACACTTTGAGGGCTGAAGCCACAGTCAACACAGGTGACCTATTAATGTGTTTGTAAGGATGTGTACACTTTCATTCAAACAACTGGATCCTGCTTTGCTTTTGACCCCCCCCCCCCCATGGCTGAGCTAGAAAAGGATTAATATGCAGAGTGCAATCCATGCCAATTAAGAAATGGGTATGGATAATTCCCATGGATGAATGGATGCATTTT
>NW_015173153.1:157120-177355 GCF_001447785.1 Gekko japonicus | reverse complement strand
ATTAAATCATTTCATTCTTTCAATTGTCTACCCCATTCCCAGTTCCTCCCCTCCCTCCAATGGCTTCCCACAATGCTTCCACCCCTGCTCCAAATTGCTTCATATCATCAACAATATCAGTTTCTTATCATTACAATCTAAAGATAACATCATTTGACTTAATATTGGTCTAAACATATTAAGTTTTGTTTCACATCCCAGTTCTTTTCCAGATATATTTTAAAGTCACTCCATTCTTGAAAAAACACGTCGTCTTCTTTGTTATTCAACTTCTTTGTAATTTTGTCCATCTCTGCCATGAACAGAACTTTTTGTATCCAGTCCTCAATTTCTGGCACTTTCTCTGTTTTCCAAAATTGTGCATAAATCATTCTCGCTGTTGTGATTAAGTACCAGAATAAGGTCTTTTTAGTTGTATTGACTTCTTCCATTTTCAATCCTAAAAGCAGAATTTCCGGTGCCTTTTTAAAAGAGCATTTCAGAATTTTTTGCATTTCTTTGTGGACTTTTGTCCAAAAGTCAACTGCTTTCTCACAAGTCCACCACATGTGGTAAAATGAGCCTTCATGGCTTTTACATTTCCAACACTTATTTGACATATTCTGGTTCATATTTGCAATTTTTTTCGGAGTCATGTACCACCTATACATCATTTTATAACAATTCTCTCTAACATTGGTACAAGGCGATATCTTAATAGAATTTTTCCACAAATATTCCCAGGTTTCAATCAAAATTTCCTTATTCATATTTATTGCCCATTTTATCATTTGCTCTTTCACCGTTTCCTCTTCTGTATACCATTTTAACAACACTTTATACATTTTAGAGATATTTTTCCCCCTCCACTCTCCCAAACATTTTCCATTTCATTTTTTTCCTCTCTAAAACCATAGTTTCTTTTGTCTGATCTAAAAAGGTCAAAAATCTGCATATATTTCAGCCATTCATAATCATATTCAAAGCCCCTCCCGTCACTGAGAGGGGAAAAGTAACCAGCGCGTTAAAGAAGCGGTTCTGAATGTGCCTTGAAGAGACTTTTTAACAGAAATTCAAAGGAACATTACTAACAAATTAACATAGAAAGTAACTGGAATGGAAAAAAGATGTTTGACAACACGCAGAAGAAGCCTTTGATGATTGGACATTACTAACAGTTTAATCTAACAGTTAATACATCACTCAGCTTTCTCTTCCTCCCACTATATACCCTCCTTATCTTTCTTTTTAAGCGAAACTCCTCCCCTTTTTAGGGGAGTCAATAAAATCTTTATACAAAAAAAAAGAAATGTAGCTCTTAGCAGTTTGTTATTTTGTAGGTTTCCTGTATACCTTTTACCCTTAGAAATAAAGTTTTTTAAACGCAAAGAAATCTCTTCTTTCCAATAGAGCAAGATCCATGGATACTCTGAGTATTTTAAATACTTTTGACTATTTTACAATAAGTAACACCTCCCAAGTAGCACGTGAATTGTATCTGCACAAAAAATGAGATGCAGACCCTCCATTCTCCATTCTTACAGACCAATCCAGGAGGAGTGCAAGTAATGAATACTGCTTTGCCAACCTCCAGATAACACCTGGAGATCTCTCACTATTACAGTTGATCTCCAGATGATTAAGATCAGTTCCCCTGAAGAAAATGGCCACTTTTGAAGGTGGACTCTGTGGCACTACACCCCTTTGAAGTCCCACCCCTCCCCAAACCCTGCCCTCCTCAGGCTCCACCCCCCAGATCTCCAGGTATTTCTCAACCCAGATCTGGCAATCCTGTTTACTTTTGATTAAAAAACCTGAAAAACTCATCTTGGACAATTGTAACAAAAAGTTTCTATATACTTTAAAGTAAATAAAGACTCTAGCCCAGGGTATTCACCCACCCACCAGTTGAGTGCCAGTGGTTTAATCTGTGAGCTAGATTGCATCATCGCAAAGATCTGATCCACAGGAAGAATCCAGGTTTACCTTCATTCTCTTCCCATAGATATATTTAGTACATATGGTTTCAGCATCAGTATAATTCATTCATATGTCCTCTGGCAATTGCCCTGCTGCTGAATGTTTTGAAATCCACACCTTTTCCCAAGAACAACTTTCTGGTTAGTTATTTCAGACTTCTACTAAGATACAGAGACCCTTCCAAAGCAAACAAGCCCTGCCCTATTGCATCATGAGAACTGGGTAACATTTCTTGCAGGCTCACACAACAGGTTATATGGAGTTCTGTGATATTTCCTCCCCCCCTTTATATCCAAAGCAGCTGGGGTCAGGCTGAGTGGGAGCACGAAGGTGGGTGAAGAGAAGCAACTTAACTCTTTTCCTTCCAGTCATTTCCTAGGACAAAGTCACTGTTACAGGCTTCTTTTTCATCCTTGTGGGGTAGATGTCAGGTGGTGGTGGTAGTCCAGGGATCCTGTATTGTTTCCTCCTCCAAATGAAAAAGTAGCTTAGTGAGGATGAGTTTTGAGCTGTAGAAGAACAGGAAGGAGAAAAGGTTAAGCAGATTCTGTGTCCTCTCTTCTATCCAAGGCTACTTTGAGTTTACTTTAGAAAAAAAAGAGGAGGAAAGAATCACAGAATTCCATTGAAAGAGTAGTTCTGAGTCTTAAGCAGAAGAATGTACTTGGAGGACAGGGTATGTAAACAAGGAAACGAGCAGGCTACAAGCAACAGGACTGTGCTGTGTCTCTGTTTTTATTCAACAACTGTGTCAGTATAAGTGAAGCTTTATTTGACCTGGACCACATGATGGTTAGCTGTATACAGAAATTCTTACTTAGGAAAACCCCTAATTCAGCTCAGCAAATTTATTCTATGTGGCAAGACATGAAGGACTCCAATACTACATGCTGTACATCTATGTGTGTAATGTATGAGGTGTTTGTAGATATCTGTGCTTGAGAACTCATTTTATAATGTAGCAATGCACAGAACTGACAATGGGTGATTTTCTTATATTACCAGTGCTAAACCTGCCTATACAGTTAACTTGGGGACTATTCACATGAGAATTATTTAGCCCTGTTAAATTATTAGTCTTCACCAATTATCTGGAATTGGAATGCAGCACTTAATATAGAGCTAAGTTCTCTTTAAAAACCAAGTGCAAAAGCCTACTACATGTCTGCTTGGAAGCAAATCTCCTTCAACAGAGATCTCACTTTCCCTGCATTTTTCCTTTTGTTTTTGATTAATTACTTCCTGTTATAAGTGGTACTCATGAATAAGTGGTTAATTATCATCTTTTGTGGGTGGTGGTGAAGTACTGTTTTGTTACTATGTAGCCAGTCCAAATCACCAGTAATAATTATTTATTTTATTCATGAGTGCCAGTGCAAAAAATGGTCAGTCTGCAAAGATCAGGAAGTACTTAATTCATTTGGAAGGAGAATGATGAAACTTAAAGGGATAGTAGCCCTCAGTAGCACTTTGGTTCTCTAGATGAGACTGCAGTTTGAAGTACACTGAACAGGTCTGCAAACACATGGGCCATGATCACACAGGCAGTTTGGCCCGACACAGCCACTCCTCCCCTCTGGATCACATGGGCACAGTCAGACAGCCACATCTGTCAGGCATTCCCCAGCCATACTTATCCCGTCATAGGACGCCTTGGAGCCGGGTTAAAAAGGCACCACATCACAAGTGGTGTTTTCGGTTCCCCGCGCAGTGATTGCACATGGCTGGATGTTTGAACCTGGGGGAGTGTGCACAGAACGGATTTGGCATTCTGAACCTGCAGATCCATTCTGCCGCTTCTGAGGGGGTTTTTTTGGCAGTGCGCTCTGTGGCTGAGGTACTGCAATAAGGGGGATGCTTTACCACAGGATGTCTCCATGGGTAACCTGCAGCAGGATGTGCTGTGTGACTGATATGCCCCGCAACACTTTCAACCGATTCAATTAGAGGCAGCCCTATATCGCGCCAAACCACCAGTGTGGCCACAGCCATGGAACAACCACATAGAAAATATGGGACTGCAATGAGTTGACCAAAGCATTATCAAGAGTGTTCAAATCATGGTAATTGCATACTACTCAGGTAGTCTGGATAGGACGTTGGAGGAAGAGAAAAAAAACAGCCTTTATAAAGTGATATAGACTAGAATATTAAGATGTATTAATTCTGTTATGTACCATTCATACTGTTATGGATACAGAAAGCTAGGCAGTGAAATATAAATGAAGATTTTCAGTTCTCTCTAAGACTGAAAATTGAGCAAATCATGTTCTGATGCACAGATGCAAAATATAATGTGGATACCAAAGGAGCATGAGAACTGACCACAACTAACACTGTCTGTTTCGATTAGTTCTTCTAATGTTTGTCTAAGTCTTTTTAAAAAATCCTCCAGACCACACTACATTGCTCTAGGTTTCCAAAGGCAGACTATGACAAGCCACATAAAAGAGCTTAAATGGACAAAGTTCATTAGCATCACTCACATATATGATCTGATCGAGGACGGGAGAAAACAATTAGGCTTATTTTCACTGGTGGGGCCTGAGATACAGTATCTCAGCAACACAAGCGGGTAACACAAAAGGTAGAAGAGTTGCACACCCATTTTGTAAACTCAGCACAGGTGGTGAAGAAAGAATCAACAGTCGCTTGTGGAACTTGCATTGTCTCCAAGTTTGTTGTAGGTGGTTCCCATAGGTCTGAACATCTATTGGCTTTTGGCAGGCAAACAATCGGATTGAAAACACCAGAAAAGGTTTTCCAACGATTATTGTGCACTTGTTAGCCTTAACAATAGCATTAAATATTTTTATTGCTGCATTCTATATCAGACGTGCTGGAGCATTAACTTCAGATTTCCCTCCAAGAGTAATATTGCTCATGATTATACATCATGAATCTGTTCTGAAGGCTTTGCTTTTTGAATGTGCTAGAAATCAGTTATCGATATGAGGATACAAAACTGAGAGAAGAAGCCTCTGTCTGTAGCACAGTGATTCAGGAAACATGATTGAAAATCTTTCCTGAGTCAAAGCCTCCTGAATCATCTCTGGCAAGTTGTTTCAATGACCCACTTGGTGAATATGTACTGACTATACATTTCTGAGAGAGTACAGGGCCACTTTGGCCTTTGTTTGAATCTTCCCATGGTAACCTTGTTAGTCTATTGTATCAAAACCAAAATAAAGCCATGCAGCATCTTAAAGACGAACAGTTTTAATGGAGCATAAGCTTTTATTGGCTCAAGTCCATTCCATACAATGTACGAAGTGAATTTATCAGTCAGCAGATAACACAGAAGAAAACATGTTACATTGGATAAAGGGACATGAACTGTAATAGGTATTGTTTATGACATTTCTATGAAAAATGTAAACATATTCAAGACATATGTAGGGACCATACAGAACAATTTCAACTAGTGGTTACACCAATTATGGTAATTAATTTAACACTTTCCTGGCTAAGAATGCCGTTCCCTGTGTTTAAGCCCTGCTTAATAAAATTTAAAATATCCATAAATTCTGTTTCAGTGATTTCCATCTGCCATCTCCTTTTGAAATTAATTTGTTGTAGAATGGCAGTCAGCAATTTTACCCTAATATATCAAAAAATTGTTCCTCAACTTTCTGGATATTTCCATTTTTACAACTAAACACATATTAATTTATTTTGCACAGAAACTGACCTGTTTGTTCTCTGTAGGAGGGCATTGTTGACAGATGATGGCATATGTCATGTTGCAGGATGAGCAAGTGCCCCCCCTTTCATTTTTACTATTTTAACTATAGGACTGTATACATTTTTTGTTTCTTTACAGAAGAAAAGCCACAGAAAATTCCACTGATCCTTACTCTCTTATTACAGAGAACTACTTAGACCAGAAATAGCTAATAGGCAACAATGACAGGAAGGCTGTGCAGCCTGCTTCAGGCCTTGCCTTATTTATTTTATTTTTTATTTATTCGTTTAATTTATATCCCGCCCTCCCCGCCAAACTGATGCTCACTGTGGACAGATGGGGCTTCCTAGCAGCACACTGGGACCTTGAATGTTCGCAGGTAGCTTTTAAAAATGCAGTGACTAGGATTTCCTGTACAAATACTAGTAATAACATAGTGTAGCACCTGAAACAATTTGCATAAGTGGCAGAGTTGCAGCCACTCCCTGTTATACTGGCACATCTGATATAAAATAAATACACTGTGCCACATACTATATGGTAATCTAGTTTTACATTTCCTCCTAGTAAACTAGTTTGCAGAGACTGCAGGTGTGATCTTCATCACTGCATTGTTCAGATATTCACCTACCACATTTTAACTCAGCAAGGTTCAGCTCAGCATGCTTTTGGTGTTTCCATAGTGAGGCTGCATCCACACACCACTGGGTGTTTAGCTATTGTTGTTCATCATTTGCATTTGGATGCTCTATCCGCAAATGATTATTATAGAGCAACAATAGTGCAGGATCCAGCCAAAGGTGGACGCAGCCTTAGATGTGGCCAAGAAGCTTCCATATTCTAAGCACCCACAATGATTAAGTATTCATGATCGTATGCATGAAAGAATAATAATCAGAACTTAATAACTGATGTCCCTTTTTTCCATTACAGATTATTGCACTGATTTTCAAGTTAGAAAAAGCCTGGTGTTTCAGTTTGGCAGTCATTGTATAATATGGCATAACCCTTGTCCAGTTTTGAAATTAATTAATAATCTGCACACCATACACAATTTTAATTCTGCCTATCTGTAATAAATATTTGCAGAACAATACAAAAGGGTATGTGGTAATGGTGGTGGCAGAATTTGGCTAATCATACTGTTTAAGAAATGCAGTTAGTACATGATATGAACAAACATATGCTTATGAAAGAAATCCAGTTTCCTCCAGATTGGTCCCTCATATGAGGTAGCAAGATTTCTTTTCATTTGGTGCAAACTGTTAGGAAATGTATTGTTTTACGAGTATAGGTAAAGGTAAAGGTTCCCTTGCTTGAAAGCCAGTCGAATCCGACTCTAGGGTTGCGGTGCTCATCTCCGTTTCAAAGCCGAAGAGCCAGCGCTGTCCAAAGACATTTCAGTGGTCATGTGGCCGGCATGCCTAAACACCAAGGCGCACGGAACGCTGTTGCCTTCCCACCAAAGTGGTACCTATTTATCTACTTGCAATTTCTTGCTTGGCAGGAGCTGGAACTTGAGACGGTATTTCACTCCGTCATGCGGCACCTGGGTCTCGAACTGCTGAACTACTGACCTTCCACAGCCTGCAGTTCAGTGTCTTAACCACTTGAGCCACCGCAGATAACCTTTTACCAGTATGCCGGAACTTAAATTTTGCTTTCTGGAATTGTGAAGTATATCTTTGTTTCTGTTTTATAAATCTTACTTTTATGTTCTTTGGAGGTCCTGCATTTTTTACGAGGAACAAAGTGAAGTAAAATGTTCAAGTTACCCTTTGAAAAGATATCTGGATCATCTGGAAAATCTCCTGAGATTACAGCTAAATAAAGACCACTATCTAAGTGCTGGTGTTTTTTGTTTCTTTACCCATGCGTTAAAATGGAAATCATGTTGATATACATGGCTTAATGAATCAAAGTCAAAAACTTAGAGGTAATATGATGATACTGTCTGGGATATTTTTGCCTGGTGAAAGCCTCCTAATCACACTTTAATATTTATTTAAAAAGAAGAATGTATTTAATCCTTGGCTGTTTCAGTGTAGATAGGTTTCAGTATTACCTTGCATTAATGTATAACTATACATTCCGTTAAAACACATCTGTCTGGTATCACATGGCTGAACTGACGTTTTCTGTACTGGAGAGAATGTTGGAGTGCTTTTTGATCTTATTAAATGCATATAATACAGACAAGTCTTGTACATTACATTGTCACAGGAGAAGGCTGATGCTTTTCTAAATTCTGCAGGTAATCTATTTTTCAAGAATCAACCACCATGTGCTTGTATGTGGTGCATTTTATATATAAATATATCTGAGAAATAATATCTAATCCTTATATCTAATTCTGAACATGGCTCCAGAATGTAGATTAAAAAATCCATACAATGGGTCCATGTACAGACAGTAGACGGGGGTTTTTTCTACAGAAATATTGAGAGGTGGGGTTTACACCCCCCCCCCAAAGCAGAGGCTGGCAACTGATGTCCTGAGAAATCTTATGGGGTCTTAGTTATCAACCAAGGCAATGGAACCTGGCCTAGGCAACTCTTGTGTGACTGTGAGTGGTGAGTGGAAAATGGGGGGGGGTCAAGAAAGGGATGGTAAGAGAGAAAATGGAAAATGGGTGTGGGAGAGTAGAAAATGGGAAGAGAGAAAGGGGTTGGAAGGGAGAGGGGTGAGTATGGGGTGTGGGATTCCCCTCCCCTATGAGTCTATATATTTATTATTTTATGTACTTCTGAACTGGATCATAGAATGTAGGCCTGAAAATTCACACAACGAGGATAGGGACAGATGGGGGAGGGCCATTTCTCTAAAAGTCTGGGTTAAGGACGAAATTTGAAGAAAACTATGAAATCTTTTTTAAAAATCAGAGTTTAGAAAAGCCTAAAAGCCATAGCAGTGTCACTGAGATCTCGTGAGGCTGTTGTGAGGTGTCAGTTTCCATTTTGGGGATAAACCACAACCAGCGTTGGCAAGGATTGTAAGTCTCAGAGTCAGCGTGGGAAAGGAAGAGACCACAAAGATAAAATATAGAAAGGAGGGAAGATAAAGCTGGAGTGGGGAGGATCAAGAATGGTTAAAAGGGAAAGCTGAAGTGTGGGAGAGGAAAAGAAGAAGGTGGATGGGTGAGCGGCAGGGCAGAGACTGCAAGGGAAGAGACAAAGAAAATGAAAGGCAGGTAGGTGAGTAGGAGAAAAGAAAAGGGGATAGGCTGCAGGCACTGCTGGGGAGGGGGCAAAAAAGAAAGTGAAGAAATGAGATTCTCTCCCTTGTGAGTCCTCATGGGTCTACAACGTGTGTTTGTGTATGTACACAGCTCACAACTTGAATCTAAAATGATACGGTCATTGTGCTACTTAAAATATATATATCTTGGTCTTGAATGTCAAACCTATTTTCATGGTGGAATATCAGCTGCAGGTGAGGGTTTTTTGCCACTTGAAAGTTGCACTGTACCTCTTGTCTGTTTTACATTCCCACAGCCATGATCCATGGCATCTGGTTTTATTGCCATTGATCCTTGACCAGCATTGCAGATTATCTTATGCAAGCAACATAAAGGCATTTTCCCTATAGCTGTGAAATTACCGGCATCTCTACATGCTGCTGTTAGAAAACATTTCAGTATTTATGTTAATACTATAATCACTCAAGCCAAAACACACTGTTTGGTGATCCATCTAGCTTTTCACTTTTCAAGCTTGCACACCTTTATCTTTCAGTGCTTTGGAGTGTTGCCGAATCTTCCTCCACCCTCTATTCAACACAACTCTCCATGGCTTCTTGGAACCATCCCACATTATGTATACTTTCTCATGCAGCATTATGGATATGTCAACAACAAAGTATTTTTTTACAATCTTGGCTCCCTGGAAAAGCTTAGTTATCTACCTTCACATGTCATATTTCATGTTAAGTTGTAAGACTCAGATATTGAAGGCCTAGTTGGTAAAAAACAAATGATCAACCTCCTGCAAGTTCTGACATGAGGAACAGTGACTACCAAGCAGATTTTTCCTCTTTGGAAACCAGCATATTGTCCTGGTTTTAGCTCCAGATGGTGGATCTAATGTGTAGGTTAGCTTACTACATGAATGTGCACTGAGGCTATATGTACTATCGCTGCATATTCCTGGTGGCTGCTGCTAGAACAATGGAAGTTCCATGAAAGCTGCAATTTTGAGTAGAGTTGTTCAGCTCTACAGTCTAGTTTGCTGTTGCAGAGGCCCTGAATGTCTCATGAAATCTTTTTAGCAGACAGAGTAGTGGCCAGGATATAGATCCTAACTGTGTTTTATAGGAGTTCCAGGGAAGACCTGATGGACTCAGCACTGATTCTCAGAGTGTTGTTGAATAATTGAATGAGATGAAGTGTTAGGTGTTGCCTTTTCCTGGAGGCATCATAGTGAGGCATATGTATGCTAACAGCTCAACATTTATCTCAAATAAGCTTAGCAGATGAGTTTGTGTTCTCACTGGGCCAATGAGATACACCATCTTGCACTTGCTTGTATGTAATACTGTCCGCTTTGGAATTTTGATAATATGTATGAAATGCTGAATGTATATTCAAAAAATTATTATTATTTTTCATAGCTAGTGGTGTTACTAGTCCTGCAAATAAGAGGGAGACATATTTATAACTCACTCATTTATTCCTTGCATCTCTATTCCAACTTACCTCCAAAGGAGCTCAAAGTGATAGTTCACAATCACATTTTCCCCTCACAAACCACGAATAATGTGAGGTTAGGCTGAGATACAGTAACTCCAGATTTTTCAGTGAGTTACATGGATCAAGTGAGGACTGCAACCCAGGTCTCCCGAGTCCAAGTCCAATACTGTAACCACTATAGCACACTGGCTGTTTGTAAGAGCTAAAGGTGCTCAGTAATGCAAGTGTAGTGACAGACTTCACGTTCCTGGGGTCCAAGATCACCGCAGACTGTGACAGCAAACTTCAGAGGACGACGGAAGACTAGAAGGCCTGGCGTGATCTGGTCCATGGGGTCGCGAAGAGTCAGACTCGACTGTGCAACTGAACAACGACAACAAATGCAAGTGTAATAGAACTTCATAATTCATCAACTCTGCTGTATTGGCATTGGATAGCACCTTCATTCTGTTACATCCTTACACTATTTCCGAGTTTTTGTGTGTACGTGCGGATACTTATTTCTGCCATCAGAGGGCTCACTCTCCACCAACAGCTTTTCCTACATAGTCAGGAAACCTCCTGGGTTTGCAGAAAAATCCAAAAAGTAAAATCCCTTCAGGAACAGTTGAATCCCCCCCAAAACCTTTTGAAATGGCCTCTGCAGGGACCTAAGTCCAGGCTTCAACGGTGAGAGATTAGAACATTGGGGGGGGGGGAGAGAGCTTCTAACTGGCTCTGTCAGTAAAAGGGTGAGGGAAGGGCCCTTTCCTGGCCTCTTTTGGCCTTTGAGGGAGGGAGGGAACCTTGGGGCCAGGCATGACAACGGTTGCCAGTGCCAGTCTGGGGAATTCCTAGAGGTTTTGTGGTAGACTCTCTGGAGGGTAGGATCTGGGGAAGAGAGAGGCCATGGCTGGGTATAATGCCACAGAGTCCACCCTCCAAAGCAGCCATTTTTTCTAGGGAGACAGATCTCTGCTGTCTACAGTTCACTCTCCAGGCCCCACTTGGAGGTTGCCAACCCTAGGCCTGGCAGCAGTCTAGGGTTGCTAGGTCCTCCCTGGGCACTGGGAGGGGATGGGGGTGGTGGTAGGGTTGCCCGCTCCAGGTCGGGAAACTCCTGGAGATTTGTGGGTGGAGCCTGGGGAGGACAGGGACCTCAGTGGGGTATAATGCCCTAGAGTCCATCCTTCTCCAGTGGAAGTTATCTCAGTAGTCTGGAGTGGAGCAGTAATTCCAGGGGATCCCCAGATCCCACTTGGAGGGTGACATCCCTAGGCAGCACCCTCTGGGTGACTTGACACCACCTGATTTGCATGACTCAACTTGGCCTGGCTGCTTTCTGCTGTTCAGCAGCCACCCTATGAAAGCCAGTGTGGTGCAGCAGTTAGAGCTTCAGAGTAGGGTCTGCAAGACCCAGGTTCAGATCCCCATCTTGCGGTGGAAGCTGACTGGGTGATTTTGGACCAGTCACATACTTTCAGCCTAACCAACCTCGCAGGGTTGTTTTGCAGATAAAAAGGAGGCAGGAATAATGTAAGCCGCTTTGGTCCCCACTGTGGAGAGATACTATGATTTTCCTTGGTAGAGGCTGTGGGAGAGGGGGATGGAGACAAAAAGCTGAAGGCAGATAAAGGCAGATAAAGGTAGGTTGGCTGTTGGGTGGGAAGGAAATAGGGTTGCCAACTCCAGGTTGAGAAATTCCTGGACATTTGAGGGTGGGGTTTCAGGAGGGAACTTCAGACCGGTATAATGCAATAGACTCCACCCTCCAAACCAGCCGTTTCCTCCATGAGAAATACCATTGCCAGTCTCTGGGTGAGGGCTGGAGATCACCCAGAATTACAACTGTTGTCCAGGTGACAGAGATCAGTTCCCCTGGATATAATGGCTGCTTTGGAGGGTTGAGTCTATGGCATTATATCCTGCTGAGGCTGCTTGCTTCCCCAAGCCTCACTGTCCTGAGGCTCCACCCCAAGAAGGGAGAAAGAGTGTGAGACAGGTAGGGGTAGAGGGGAGGAAGCAAAGGTGTGAGGAATGGGATGACCATCCCACAAGTTTCTTGCGGGTCTCCACTTGTCTCTACTATATTTAATAAATATATTCTTGAGAATTTGCTCCCTACCAATGGAGGGAAATTCTTTTGAATTCCTATTGCCACAGAGATGCTCAAGTAGTGACAGCAAATTTCAGAATTTGTAGTATATTTTAATTTAAGTATTTTACCTAAGTCCTTCAATCTATTATCACCAATAGTATATATTAAAATACTTGGAGAATAATTTCTCAAGACAAGACAATTACAAAATATATTAACTTTGCATTTTCAACATTGTTTGATTATTTATTTATTCATTCATTCATTCAATTTATACTACGTCCTCCCCGCCAAAGCAGGCCGAAGCAGATTAGTAAAACTGAGTCTGTTCTGCAGCTGTTGTGGCTGGTAACAAAAATGTCCCAGAAAACATTGCTGCACCTTTGAAAAACAAATCAGAACTTATTTCTTTCAAGGATGACAGGTTATTTTTCTGATGTCTTTTAAGGCTGCTAAGTTGTTGTTTAATCCTTACCTCAGGGCTAAAAGCCTTTCAAGAGAACAAAAACACATGTAATATCAAAAGCAAAGGGTCTATGTGCCACAGTCTCCAGAGCAGTTTGTCTCCTGAGAATTCCTTAGAGGTGCATTCAGATGAGCAAATGTGACAGAAATTCATTCAGTAATAACAATACTCTCAGCCAGAGACATCAGCAGCATTCCCAGCCATTGAGACTGATTTCAGAAGTCTTTTGAGGAATGGAAGCTGGCACATGATGGGATCTATGCAGTGTGCATAAACAGGCCCCCCAGTCTTCAGTTACAGGGTGTGTCAGGAAGCCTATGAATGTGGAATGAGACTTGTCTGTGGTTACACTTGCAGAACTGTTTGAATGTGAAAGGTAGTGAACATATATAGAGGTAATCTCTTCACTTCCTGATGGAAATTTTGTGGACCCATTTTCCACCCACCATTTTTATAACATCAGATAGTACTATTAGAAGCAAATCACTAAAAGTGGGAAACCTCAAGGGCCCAAAACTGCTTTAATATACAAAATATTGTCAATGGGTTATTCTGTGCCTTCTAAGCCACTTTATTCTCTCTTCCTCTCACCTCAAAGATCATTAAAGATTTGACCATCAGAAATATAATATACACACTACGTATAAGAAAGCTGTAGTTGTGTTGTTGGCTGTTTTTGTTTGGTGCAAACAAGTGAAGTCCCTCTTTCACATTAACTTTTACCCTCCTTGTGGGAATATAATATCCAAATAGTAGGCTTAAAAGGCGGTTTTTAGATGGAATAAGACTTCTATACACTTCCAGAGCAAATGTTATTGAAATTGTTATGTATGAAAGTAATATGGAAATTACTGGCAGATCTCACATGTTCTGTGTCAGTTGCAGCACTTGGGAGATAAAAACAGTCACCAACTAACTGACTGAAATTAGAGCAGAGGAAAACAGTTCTGGTGATTATGGCAGATGGATCTCAGATGTCAGGAAAATGAGACTGGGAGAAGTACATAGCAGTAGGAAGGAAGTCAGAGATGGGACAAACATAAAAAAAATGCCGGTTGTTTTCGAAATGTCTTTGGCATATCAGTCAATTACATCTGCCCATAGATTTTCTGTTCTTAATTCTAAAATATGACACTTGTCTCTAAAAAGACAAATGACAGAAATATCCTAGTGTGGCAAGTAGGAGGCATGGATGCAGATGCCCATCTGAGATGCTTTTGTGTGCATCCTGATCCTCAGCACTATCTGCATACTACAAAGCACAGCTAAAGCTAGATCAGGGTCACTTCATTAATACCGTGGAATCAGTAGGTTGACCTCCACTTTCCTTCTGTGCTCTTACTTTGTATTCAGGGATAAGGTACATCAGCCAACTGTAACAATACAGTAGGATGTGCATTTAGGAGCATAGTGAGCAAATCTCTTTAATAACAAAACAGGGAAGCTTCATATTTACATATTTTTTCTTGCATAATTTTACTACTAAATAGGAAATTCCTGGGTGGCATGACCTACCAAATATGTTCCAGGACTAACCGAGCTGGCAGGGAAAATCCAAATGTAATCCTAAATCTAAGACATTATTTTCCCCTGGTGTAAATCAATAAGGCTTCTTGCAGTGGTTCCTTGAGCTCATACTGTATAGCTATCAAAAAGCTCAGAATTTGTAATATCTCATGTATTACATGAGCTGCTCACTAGATGTCATCAGTAATCTGTACTAAACACAGTTTCCTGTTGCTTATGTAGCAGAAAATAAGATCTGCCATGCATGGTCCTATGACCATGGGTTCAAATTGTGTAATATGAAATCTGTGGTCCATTCCAGTTTGTGATCAGCTAGGAAAGTCAGTGGAAAATATTTCTCCCAAATATGTGTTTGTGTGTGGGTGGAAACAACTCCTGGATGGAGACTTCTGATGGGTTGCATTAGAGTGCAGTCCAAGTCCATTAAGATAAGTGGACTTTTTGCCATCAACTTTAATGGGATGTGGATGTATGAAACTGCTCAGAAGGACTGGAGGCCTTCCATTTCAGTACAGAGGAACATCTAAAGTATATAGCAACATTAATTTAAAAATACTAAGGGGACGCCAATTAAAAATTTGGCACTGGATATGAAGTGAATATCAGTATCTGTTGAACAGTCTCAAAGTGCAGACTTCCTAGAATACTAGTTTAATCTGTAAAGCTGAAATCTTATATGGGAAATGCTATCAAAGAGTAACAAATACATACTATCACACTATTTATGGCAGACACAGGGTGGACAATGGAAATGGCTTTCCTGTGTTTCCATTATTGTAAGAAATAGGAACGTAGGAAAACTATTTCCATTGTTCACCCTTTGTCTGCCATAAATAGTGTGATACAATGCATTTGTTACTCTTCAATAGAATTTTACTGTGTCTCTATTATTGTAATGCCCTGACTTGGATAGCCCAGGCTAGCCCAATCTCGTTGGATCTTGGAAGCTAAGCAGGATCAGCCATGGCTAGTATTTGGAAGGGTGACCTCCAAGGAATACCAGGGTTGTTATGCAGAGGCAGGCAATGGCAAACCACCTCTGAATGTCTCTTGCCTTAAAAACAAGTCTAGCTCACCACCTAGTGGTGCATAACACTAAAGAGCTAGAACTTCTGGCTGCCAGAGAATCTTAGGATCTCCTGGCTATTCTACACACAATGTCATACGATAATTATTTCCACATGAATATTACCTAGTAGGAAGAGAAGTTCATGTGGGAAAAAACACATTATTGAACTTCCTATATTGTTCCCTCATAAGCTGTTCATGGAATTGTGTTAGAACACACCATGAAGAAGCAACTCTGTGGTGGGGAAAAAGGTGGACCAATACTCGTACACAACTGATCTTCAACAACCCTTACCAATTCCTCTAAGGATCTAAACAGATTTTAGGTTGGGAGATCAATGAAAGGATCTCCTGCAGGTTTAAAAACAATAAATAGCAGCTCCCCCTAGATTTGGGATCAGGGCCTCTGTGAAGGGGATTAACATTATTCCCCAAGCCATTTTCTAACCTCAGCACCCCTCACCACTATTTGCCCTACGAGGAAAACATGCATGCACCCATGGCTGTGTATTAATTCTTTTAAAAATCCAAGGAAGTCTCTGATGACACATCTAAGACCAATTTCTCCTAAACCTACAGTACTCTAAATTGCTCCCTATCCAGAATTATCATGGTGGTGGAAAGTGCTGTCAAGTCACAAGCAACTTCTTGCAACCCAGTAGGGTTTTCAAGGCAAGAGACATTCAGAGATGGTTTGCCATTGCCTGCTTTGTAAGCAGGCAGACCCTTTCTCTTTGCTCAGGGGCGAGTTGGAAGCGAACACCACTTAATAGCATCCCAGGAGTTCATATGCCAGACAGCTTGATCAAAATGTACACAAGATGGATGCCAGGCTGGCACGCCTTACAGACATGTCTAGGCAGTGATTCTGGAAGGTGTAAAATCTTGGTCTGACCCTGTCACGACTTCTCCCTCCACCCCAACATTTGCATAAGCTAGAACAATAGGCCTGCCTCACCCCAGAGCTAACTCTATCTACCTAGATCATTAATCCTATCAACCTTACATCATCTTCTTTCTACCCATACCCCCCTAACACAGACAGGTTTCCCATCCAACACAAAAGAAGGGTCATCAAGCAATATTTTTGACATTGGATTAGTGTAATTTGAAAACCATTAGTATTCTGCTCTGTGCTGAAGGGCAAGTTGGAAGCAAACACCCTTCATTTAATTGCCCCCCCCCTCTCCAGGAGTTCATATTCCAGACAGTTTGATCAAAATGTACACAAGATGGATGCCAGGATGGGAGGCCTCACAGACATGTGATTCTGGAAGGTGTAAAATCTTGGTCTGACCACCCCAACATTTGCATAAACTGGAACAATAGACCTGCCTCATCCCAGAGCTAACCTTATCTACCTGGGTTGTTAATCCTATCAACCTTGCATAATTTTCCCTCACACACACACTTCCCTCACAAAAGCAACCCCTAACACAGACAAGTTTCCCATCCACCACAAAAGAAGAAGAAGAGGAGGAGGAGACTGGATATATATTGGAGTCTCAGAGCGGTTTACAAACTCCTTTCCCTTCCCCTGTGAGGTAGGCGGGGCTGAGAGAGCTCTTTCCAGAATTGTCCTTGAGAGAACAGCTCTGTCAGAACTATGGCTTGCCCAAGGTCATCCAGCAGCTGCAAGTGGAGGAGTGGGGAATCAAATCCGGTTCTCCCATATTAGAGTCCGCGCACTTAACCACTACACCAGAAGGTCATCAAGTAGTATTTTTATTAATTCAATTAGAAATCCATTAGCACTCTGAATTACCAGAGGAAGCAATCAGAGTTTCAACTCAAACTTTGTTTTACATCAGGAACTCCTCCCAAACATCTCCCATTCCTTTGTCCATCCCTGGAAACATTATTCAGATTTTTAGGTAAACCCATCAACAATTTATTTCAAGGGGCAATTGCATCACCATGCCCTCAGGTAACAATTTGCCCAATAACTGGACACGCTCAGCACCGTTGCTGTGTGTGTGTGTTTCCTGGATACAAACGGCACACCCAAGATGGTGGACATCTTGCTTTTCTCCCTGGACCTCTGATCTTCTGGATTGGTAACTATAATTCCCCCCAAACCCTCCTCTATTCCTGCTCCCACCTTTATTTCCTGTTAGTTTGAGTGTGTGTCTAAATGTATTCTTTTAGTTCTGTATGTGTGCTATTTTTGATACCATTTTCCTCTTTCAATAAAACCGCCTTTTCTTGGTTAAGCAACTGCCTGGTTTATTTCTGGGAGTTCTTTAAAGGGAAAGATCTCTGTAAATGCTGGTAGGAGGATCTCACTAGATTACCCCCCCCTTGCAAACTCTGTCTCCCCCCCAAAAACAAGAGACAGCCCCTTTTGGACAACACAGAGCACTTGGGGTAACAGCTTCAGCGTAGCAGTTCTGGATTTCTTTGGTCTCCAACCGAATACTAGCCAACCTGAAATCTGAAATCTGATGAGATCAGGCCCAAGGAGCTTCATCCATTGTATAAATACAATGAAGTACAGAATCATGGGTTAATATCCTTTAGATTGCCCCCCCCCGGCACAAATTCTCCATATGTTTTTCTTAACACATCATCTTTGCAGGGTCAGATAAAAGCTGAAAGCTTTCATCTCCCTCACTTCACATAATGGTACATTTAAAAAATAAACTCATCTTTTTTAAAACTCTAAGAGGATATGATTCCTCACAAAAGCTTTATAAAAATACTCCTTAATTAAGACAATAATTAGGGAGATTTTCCTAGAATGAATATAAATATCCCAAAGAACTCCCCTTCTCCAGTTTTTCTGAGCTGTTGCACATTCAAAGGCATCAGTTGATTCAATGACTAATTTCCATCTTAACCAAATATTTGGGTAATGGTGTCATTGATGTTCTTGGACTCAAGTCTTCGGATGAATTATATTTCTCAGGTTCCCTGTCACTTTGGATATTAAAGTTCCACATTCCAAGTGACAGGGAGAGAGAACAAGTAGCCTCTAGTAAGATGATCCTTCCTGCTGCCACTGTTGCTGCCCCATGGAAACTAGGAAGTCAAAGAGGTGTGTGTGAGTGGGGGTTGGAAAGCCCAACATGCTCCCAATGATGTCGTCAGGAGTGTGGTGACATTTCCAAACTTTGGAATGGGGCTCATAAGAAAAACTGCTATTTTCTAATATTAGGTTTTCACGACCCAGATTCCAAATCAACCCCAAAGAAGTTTGACCATCATCAGTCACCAGCGGCCAAGGCATCTCAACCACCACAGGGTAATGATGTCACCAGCCTATGGCAGCCATGTCCCTGCATGGTGGCTGCCTACTGCTTTTGCTGCTGTCAACCAAGCAATGCTTATAAGTTATTAGTAAAAAGTGTATATCACATTTCTGTAGGTTTCTGCTTATCCTTGGATACTTACAGTCTGCCCCACTTTATGAGCTGCCACTCTTATAATGTATGTATATCCTGCTGGGTGCCACTTCTACCTTGATTTTATAATCTTCAATGAATATCCAGATACTGAAAAAGTAATGTCTGTCATTCATATCACTCGTCAAAAGCAAAGGGAGAGCCCAGCATTTGTCTAAATGATAGTGAATGGTAACCAGGCTGTGTCTTGTGAGGCCTGTATTCTTCTTTGGCAGGTCACGAAAGTTAACAGAAAAGATGTGAGAACATTCTTAGCATACATTTGTGTTATAGGCAGATAAAGACTTGTTTTCATCACTTTCTTCCTAGAAATTAAATTTATAGCAGACTACAGCTGCGGTGGCTCAAGTGGTTAAGATGCTGAACTGTAGGCTGTGGAAGGTCAGTAGTTCAGCAGTTCGAGACCTGGGTGCCGCATGATGGAGTGAGCTCCCATCTCTAGTTCCAGCTCCTGTCAACCTAGCAGTTCAAAAGCAAGAAATTGCAAGTAGATAAATAGGTACCACTTCAGTGGGAAAGTAACAGCGTTCCGTGCGCCTTGGTGTTTAGTTATGCTGGCCACATGACCACGGAAACGTCTTCGGACAGCGCTAGCTCTTCGGCTTTGAAACGGAGATGAGCACCGCAACCCTAGAGTCGGATTCAACTGGCTTTCGAGCAAGGGAAACCTTTACCTTTACCTTACAGCTGAAATAAATATTTTCAAATATTTGAATTTGCCAGTTTTCCACCTTTGTGTGATTTAAATTTTGAAGTCAAATTTTTGAATTCAGAAAAGGAAATTAAGTCTTGTGGCACCAGGGTGGCATAGTGAGAACCAGTGTAGCTTAGTGGTTAGAATGATGGACTAGTACGTCTTGGGAAAACTGGGTGTGAATCCCTACTCTGCTATAGAAGCTCATCAGGTGACTTGGGTCCCATCACAGTCTCTCAGCCTAACTTCATGTTGTTGTTGTTGTTGTGAGGATAAAATGAAGGAGGGGATCACAATGTTATAGGCTGCTTTAGGATCCCATGAAGGAGAAAAGCAGGATCTAAATACAAATATTTAAAACTAGCCTGATACCTGTGCTTTGCTACGGTATTTAAGTTATGTAAATCCAGTTGTAATACTGATGATATGAAGTTTGAAATGTGACATTTGTTGTAGGAATTCTAATGGAGAAAAATGTAGTATAAAAAATGAAGTGAAACATATGTACGTGTTTTTCTCTCTACTGAAGGACCTCTCTGTAGACCACATTGGTGGTTCTGCCCTCAGATGCTAGGATCACCAGGCTGCTTGGTGAGCTCACTCTGGAGCAGGCAACATTTAAGAAGCAGTCGTCTGTTAAGTCAACTCCTGAGGTTTTACCTCAGAAC